>NC_087209.1:78549458-78556958 GCF_015104395.2 Macrobrachium nipponense
ATTTTGTTAAAAATTATTGCTTATACAATTCTCTCTCTCTCTATCTCTCTCTCTCTCTCTCTCTCTCTCTCTCTCTCTCTCCAACGCGACGTTTCCTCCTGATCCGCAGGACATTATCAAGCGATGACTGCTAAGGGACTGAATTCGAGTAGGTTGTGTTTGTTGTTGTTTTTGATTTAGCTGACCTTGTGTCAGCACGGGCTCTTGCTCACAGAGCAGCCCGTAACTCAGGATGGTGAGAAGGATGGTAATGGTAGGATATGGTTCTTTATTTGGTGATAATGCGTGAGTTGATGAGTGTGATATTGAAAGAAACTTTTGATGGGTAAGGTTGTCCAACCTTTTTAAACCCTAAGGTGCCCTTCAGTAGTAGGAAAAAAGTGCAATAGTAGTGAGTGTTGGCAAGTCAGAGAGGCCAACAGATGAGAAGAAGGAAGGGTATGAGTCTGAGAAAAAGATTGCTAGTCAGTTAGCTTGTGAGGTCCACAAAACATTTTCTTATTCCGTTCCAATTCTGAGTGGGAAGTAGTGTGTGTTGTTGATGCACGAGGCTGAAGGAATGCTGTGCATGAGGTGAGGTAGTGATGAAGGATGTCAGAGTCGGGGCTTTGCTTTTGGATGTGGGTGATGTAGGTTGATGTTGGCTGTCTTTGTGTCAGTCATGCACTGGGTGGATTGTTTGTTATTCTGTGTTTTTGTGGTTTGTTTGTGAGTGGATAGGGATGGCAGGGGGTGGGTGTGAGGGGTCTTGACTGATGTCCCCCGAGATTCTGCTATTTAGGAGTGTTTTGCACCTACCTTGGTGGTGGGTAGGAGCATAGGAAGCCTGTAAGCTGTTGGGTGTTGTTTAGGATGTGTCTTGTTATTTGAGTGACTGATTGTTGATCTCCTTCATGACTTTGTCTTAGTTGTTGTGTTTCTGGGCAGTGTAATATATAGTGTTCCAGTGGTTCTTCTGTATTTGTTTCGCAGTATTTACATGGTTTAGGGTTGTTTTCTATTTTTTGCCATGTGCATTGGTATCCGAACCTTAGACGGTGTATTATTACCGCTAGTGCTCGTGTCATGTTCTTCGGTATGCTGTGTGGTTGAAGTTGTGTGTGTCTGCATACCATTTTGCAGTCTTGGAGCCGTCCTGAAGATGGCTCTCCTGATTTTGCTTTCCTCCTGTGTTTGGCAGTATGCTGCTGCTATGCTTTTTAGTTGGGTTAGTGAGAGGTTTATTTTGATGTTGACATTGTTTATGTGTAGCCCGCTTTTTGCCAGGGAATCAGCTTCTCATTTCCTTGTATTCCAACATGGCTCGGGATCCAGTTGAGAGTTATTTGTCTGGTTTCTGCTTTTGATGGAGTTTTGCCAGTGCCCATATGCTCGTTAGGAGTTTGATATTTTCCTTTGCTTTGCCTTTTGTGATGGCTTGTATTGCTCCTTTCGAGTCGGTGTGTATTGTAGTGTTGCCCAGTCTGTGTTGGGAGTCTTCTAGTGCTTTGGCGATAGCTATCAGCTCTGTCTGTAGTGGAGGCATTGTCGGGAGAGCCTCCAGCTTCCTTTGAGTGTTGTTGAGTAAACCCTGCTGCTGCTGCTGGGACGCTGATGGTTACTGATCCATCTGTAAAATATATGTTTGTGGCAGTTGTCAACTGTATTGCTTCTTGTGCTGCTTGCTTTAACTGTTGGGTGGCATGCTTCCTTGCTTGCTGGAAGAATTGTGTAGTTGTGTTAAAAGGTCTGAGGTTCCCAGGGGTGCTGATTCTGTGTATTTCACTGAAAGGAAGGGGGTGTCTTCCCTGATGGCTGCAGCATGATTTTGCATGCCTACTCTTCTCAGTGTATCTAGAAGGTCTCCAGCATATGTTTTGGGAGGGTCTAGCTCTTTCATGGAGATTAATGCATTTCCTGATCTCCTTTTTGAGTGGACAGTCTCTGTCATTTTTAAGGTTTTTAGCAGGATGGGATGTGTTTCTCTGATCTATCCTATGAGGTCAGAGATTGTAGTTTGTTTCATGTCTCAGGATGCAATAGGTTGGTCCACATTGGTGCTCCTGTAATGAGTCTTAAAGGCATTGTTTTTGGATTACCTCAAAACTTTTTTGTTCAGTGCTTGTGAGATTAGTGAGGACTAGTGCGGGCATACTCTACTGTTGATCTTATTGTCTGTATGTTTAGAAAATTCTGAGGGCATGGTATACGGCTCCCTGCCTAGCGAGGTGATTCTTTTCATGGCGTTTTTGTCTGCATTTGATCTTTTGTTTAAGTGTTTCTATTTCTTTGTGTGGTGAGAGCTGTATGTTGATGTTGACTCCTAGGTACATGAAGTTTGTCTACCCACCTTCGATGGGTTTCTCCCATGAGTTGTATTGGGTTCAGGTCTGTATTGTATTTGATTGCCATTGCCTTTGTTTTTGCCGTGTTGATTTTTAGTCCTAGGACTGTGCATTTGTTTTCAATCTGTGTTATCGCGATTTGCATGTGTTGGTGGGCTCTATGCCTGTCTGTGCTGACCAAGCACACATCATCTGCATATATGAAAATTTCAACTCCATTTGGGAAGTTGCTGTCGGCTAATTTCTCCATTAGTATATTGAAGAGTGGGGCGAGTCCTTCTTCTTCAAAATCGTGCTGTTGCGGGCTCTCGAGTACGGGTATAGAGAACCTCTCCGGCAGGTTGAGTTTTCATTGGTCCTGGGAAGGTGACTATACAGCGAGCATTGTTACGTATTGCAGACCTTTCACGATATGAGACCCTGAACATCCCAGAAGACTCCCCCGTTAAGAACCCCTGCTAGATTATCTGTACGAAGAGAGCCCCTTTCACCATCCACCGAGGACAGATGTACCGCCAAAAGGACGGCGTAGCGATGGGGTCCCCCTTAGGAGTCCTCTTCGCTAACTTCTACATGGGAGAAGTGGAAGAAAGGGTCTTCTCGCAACATAGATGTCCCTGCACATACGGACGCTATATTGATGACATCTTTGTGCAAGCTGACTCCGAGGAAGAGGTAAAAGCCCTTCGACAGCAGTTCCTGCGTCATAGCGCACTCAACTTCAACATCGAGTACAGCAGCAACGATCGGCTCCCCTTCCTCAAACGTCCTTGTCACGAAGATGAATCAGAAGCTAGCGACAACAGTCTACCAAGGCTACGAACCTTGGACTTTGTCTAAATGGAGATAGCGAGTGTCCTGCACGGTTTCAAGACCACCCCCACCGTCAGGGCCTTCGTCAGGAGGGGGCTCTCTCACACTGTTTGACGTGGCAGGACATGCACCCTGAACTCGACTGAGAAACCCAGATGCTGATTAATAATGGGTACTTCAAATCAAAAAACTCGTAAACCCGAGAAACACGAGCCGCCCTTGACAAGTGGTACATGACAGAGGAAGAGAGAAGGAACATCCCACCCCCGGAGGATGTAAAACTTTTCTACAAAGCCTTCATGCAGGAGGAAGGGAAGAGAGTGTCCCTTATTATTTACTATAAGAATCGGTGTACGAAGGACCTCCTGATGAAGAACAACCCCTCCCCTCCCATAGGAGACCCCCTAAAGCAGTCCAACATTGTCTACCGATACGTATGCCCCGCCCAAGGATGCCCTGGGATTTACATCGGCATGACGACGATGCGCCTGTCTAAAAGGATCTCCTGCCATGCCCGGGAGGGCGCCATTAGGCAGCACACCTTTGCAGTACACCAGCAAGACATCAAGAGAGACGACATCATCAGGAATGTCAAAATCATCGGGAGAGCCCCTGACCCCGACGACATCTGCGCCTCCTAGAAGCGCTACTTATACTCGAGCAAAGCCTCCCCTTAAATACCACTCAAGAAGCGTTCCTGATTACTGATGTGTGTGAGGAGGACCACAACCCCTCCCCCGCCCCCCAAACGAAGCACCAGAGCGCTGAAAACAAACACCAGACGTGAAGCACATATCAGAATAATACCAGGGGTGACGTCACCCAGGTAGAAGCCAATCAAGAGGCTCCCAGTGATACCCCCTGCCTGAAAAGGTCTGCAAGACTCGTAAACGCTCGCCGTATGAGTCACCTTCCCAGGAACCAATGAAAACTCGACCTGCCGGAGAAGTTCTCTATACCGTGCTCGAGAGCCCGCAAAAGCACGATTTAAGAAGAAGGACTCGCCACTCGAATACTCAAAGCCAAAGTCAACAGAGTACGAAATCTCTTCAGACGGGAACCATCTGACAAGATGCACAGACTTCTCAGAGAGGTAATAACCCACGCAACTGAAGAAACAAAAGAAATCAAACAACAGGCATGGTATGATTTTTGTGCCAACATCAGCAGACAAACTCCAGTAACCCAGATCTGAAGATTCCTTGCAAAAATTGCAGGGAAAGGAAGAACAGAGCAAAGCATCCATCCCAACCCACAAGAAAGAAGGCTGACAACATATAGTCCAGAAACTTCGGCAGAGGACAAAATCCCCACAAACCTTCCCCCAAACAAACAACGGGAAAAAATTAATTTGAAAATTTACCCAAAGCAAGGTGGGGACAGAAATCAATAACTGCCTGCAACACGCCTGATGACAACAGACACACCTTTCACTATGGAAGAACTAAACAGTGCACTCAGCAAGGGGAAAAGAGACACAGCCCCTGGAGCAGATGCAATCACCTACAGCATGCTGAGGCCCATGGGAGGACCTGCCAAACAGGTATATCTACTCCTGGTAAACAGGACATATGAAAGCACACCAGGCCAAAGAAATGGCAACAGCAAGACACGCAACCAATACCAAAGCCAAAGGAAACAGGCGCATATAGGCCGATATCCCTCATCAGCTGCACGGAAAAAGTTGCAGAAAGAATGATTCTAAACAGACTACTATGGAAAGCAGGGCCCCTACACCATAGGCCTCTATGCCTATAGGGAAGGAGTAGGCAACCACGAGTGCCTCACAGATGTGCTAAGTGCTATGAATGGCAGGAAATCCATAGTGGTCTTCTTAGATCTAGAAAAAAGCATATGAACTGGCCAATGCAGCAACCATCCTCTCCTCCCTAGTCCGAAAGAGGATCAAAGGCAACCTGCTTACATGGACAAAAGAATACATGTAAGACAGAGAAGGTAGAGTAGTGTTCCAAGGCAAAATGTCAGAATACTACTCTCTTGAAAACGGCACTCCACAGGGGGCCATTCTAAGCCCCTTCTTATTCAATGTCCTTATGGAGCTACCACAAGGAGTAGAGGTCTTCATATATGCTGATGATGTTTGCATCATCAACGCCAGCCCTCAAAGACAACTCCAAAAGATGCAAGAAGCCTCGCAAAACCTTGAGGACAAGTGCACACAACTGGGACTCAAAATCAACAGAAACAAGACAAAAGCCATGGCAATAAAACATGATCGAAATCCAACCAACCTTCTACTGAAAGGAGACATCATAGACTGGCTGGATAGCTACACATATCTGGGAGTCTGCATTGCAGATTCACTATCTCCTGAGAAGGAAATACAGCTCCAAGCCAAAACAAAAAATAGGGCTTAATGCCCTAAAGAGAATCACATCACTACAAGAAGGTGCAACATACCATCTACTCAGGAGGTTCTACATACAAACCATCAGAGCACAAGTAGAATATGGGCAGCACCAGTCCTGACAAGTCTCAGAAAGGATCAACAGCGGAGGCTGGAGGTCATCCAAAATAATGCGATGAGACTTATACTTGGAGCCCCAATGTGGACAAGAATTTGTCTCTTGAGGGCAGAGACACAATTACAGTCTCTCACGCACAGGATAGGCCAAAGAAATATTTCCATTCTGTGCAAAACCATCAGAAATGACAGAAATGGACCACACAAAAACAAAATGCAAGCGTGTATAAACCTGCATGAAGAGCTAGACCCCCCCAAAACCTATGCGGGCAGTATACTCCAGACCACAGAGAGAACTGGGTTTGCAGGACACAGTGAAACAAATAACAAAGGATGTCCCACCTGAGGGATACCAAAAATCACCTCCCTGGGTCGAAGATCCAATCTGGTATAATTTCACAATACTACCGGCAAACAAAGCACTGTGCACAGCAGCACAGATGAAAACTGCAGCAGAAGAAGCAATCAGGAATACAGCAGCTGAAAACACATATTGCACAGATGGCTCAGTTGATCCAGAAGCTACAGCAACTGCAGCAGCAGAGGCTGCCCAGAACTTCAAAGGAAGCTGGAGGCTATCCAACAATGCCTCCATACTACAAGCGGAACTAATGGCAATCTTAAAAGCCTTAGAAAATTCCAATCTGAAAGAAGGACGCACAACAGTGCATATCGACTCCAAAGGAGCAATACTCGCAATCAAAGCGACAAATCCAAAAGGAAATGTGACACTGATAACAGCCATAAAATAAGTGGCAAAGTCACATCAAGCTGCTGACAGGAGAGTCATACTAAACTGGATACCCAGCCATGTGGGAATCCAGGGAAATGAAGAAGCTGACATCCTAGCCAAAAGTGCCCTTAGCTGCAGTACAGTAAGCATAAAAGTGCAACCATCCATAACACACCTAAAGGAAAATGGATAAAAGCTATGCCAAACTGCAAGAAGGAGAGTGAAGGTACGACGTCACATATCTACAGATTCACGAACGTCAAAGTGGTATGTGGATGTCAAAATCTAACGCCGCATGAAATCACAAAGCAAACCACCCAGGAAAAACCTCAGTCATCACACAGATTAAGGCTAGGATACCTGTGCACCTGGCAAATGATAGGTAATGAGGGCAGGTTATGTCAGTACTGTGACCGAGAGGCAATCCAGCACTACCTACTAGACTGCCCAGAGACACAGTCTCTCAGGTCGAACCTTACTGAAAATGAGCTGACACCGACACAGATCACCAGACACATCCTAAATAACAGAGGGACACATGGGAATCTAATGTCTCACCCACCTCCCAGGTGAAAAGAGGAATTACACGGCATTTCTCCATAGACACATGGGAATTTCATGTTGTCTTACAAACATAAATCAAAACAAAACAAAACAAAACAAAAAAAAAAGCTACACAATGCAAAAACCTTCTACTTCACTGTTTGCAATGGGAGCCATACACATCTTTGGGAACATATGTATAAGTGTGAGTACGCATGAACATGTACATATACTATAATGCTTTCTTAATGTTGGTTTGATATATATTGCAATATTTTCAGATGTTACACACATGTATATATACTGTACCTAAAATATTATAGGTAACTCACTTTTTTTGTTTTTTTTTTTTTTTACCTCCACCTTTCCCTCAAAATAAAACTCACTTCCTTCTCCTACTCAGCACTCTCCATCTAGGCTGAGTCTCACTGCTATAAAAACTTCCCCTCCTACTGACGGGTACCGTAAGGTTCAAAGGGCTTGCAATCCTGCCTGTTCCACCCCTAATCCCTTTCTACAGCTAACCGCCAAAGCACTGCGAAATGATATTATTATTTCTTATCATTATGTAGAAAGCATTTGATTTTTTTAAGAGGTTACCA
>NC_087209.1:78566958-78574458 GCF_015104395.2 Macrobrachium nipponense
TTCAGATCACGGCCAAAGAGCTGGAAGAAAGGGCCCTGAAGCTGACCTTTTTCGACGTTGATCGAGACAAGAAACACCAAGTGATCGGACACGTCCTTTTTATGCTAAAGGTGAGAAGAATACTTTAGGCCTGGAAGAGGAATTTGATTGACGTCACTTATGGCCCTGTTTCGTGACCGTGTACCGATTTGACTTATATTCTATAATATACAGGTTTTACTTATATTCTATAAAATACAGATTTTACTTTTAATGGATGCTGTATAACTACTATCCGAAGAGCAGGCAAGGCTTTGTATGCTTATAACAGTAGTGTTGGATGAACGATCTCTCTCTCTCTCTCTCTCTCTCTCTCTCTCTCTCTCTCTCTCTCTCCTTGTAATGTACTTGTTACTCTGTAAAATGTTTTACCTTACTATGGGGTAAAGTGGTTTCTTTTTTAATGTACTCCGTATAATAATTAAAGAATTAGTTTCAGAGTTTATTTAATGTATTTTGTCAATCAATTCACTAGGTTTTTTTATTACCTCAATCAGAGGAAAATTAAACCTCTCAGCACCCGAAGCCATAGGTAACTGCAATCCATTCTCACTTTTCAAAATGCGCGATTATTTCGTGCGTCTGACAACGCTATAGGACAGGCCACCACCGTGGCTCATAAAGCATTATATGCAGTACAGAAAAGTTGATAAAAACTACTGAGGCTAGAGTGCTGCAAATCGGTACGTTGATCATCCATCCTCCAATCATCAAACATACCAAATTGAAGCCCTCTATCCTCAGCAGTTTTAATTTTATTTGAAGTTGAACGTTAGCCATGATCGTACGTCTAGCGACACTATAGGAGAGGCTACCACCGGCCGTGAATGAAAGTTTCATGACCGCGGCTCATACAGCATTATACGCTGTGCAGACAAGAAGAAACTTCGGCGTATTGTTTACTTGCCATATTCTAACAAACAGAGACTACATGAACGTAGAACGCTTGTAATATAATCCAAGTTTTACCTGTAGATGCTTTTATACATATGGTTTCGCTTTTCCTTTCAGAATTTTAAATTAGTTCACAAGTGTTTGTTCGAGTATTCCTGCCGACATCCATATGAATATTGTAAGGATTGGCGAAAAAGTTACCGGCAGAATAATGTTTATTTCACTCCATTGAATGAAAAGAGACACAAACAATGTATTTGACAACATCATCAATATAATTAAAGTGGATTGTTATAAGCGCTAGATTGGTACACTTTCGTTTACTTTTGATGCGTCAACATAAAGATAAAGGCAATGATCTCGGTTTCCTCGATTAGCTGGTTTTCCAGAGAATTCCAAGAAACTCGACTGGAATGTTAAGATGTCCTCTGGAACACGATCGTATAAAACGAACAGGTAAGTTTCATTATAAAAAAAAAAAAAAAAACATTGAATATCAATGCAAAAAAAAAAATCAGGACATTTTTTACAGTTTATTGATAGTTGGAAATAGAAAAACAGTTTTTAGTGATAGAAATATTGTTAAAACAACAAAAGCTCAAATGTTAGATTTGGTTCAAAATGCTTTCCAAGGGCAGCAGCAGCTGCGCAACGACGCTGTACCCAACTTCCAGTCGCCCCTTGGGTGACTCCAAGCAGGATATTGTTCCAAGTTTCTATCAACAGAGCTTTTAATGATTGTATGTTTGTGACATCTCTCTGTAAATGAAGTTGATGTCACAGTAAACCCCACGTGGTGAAATCCATTACGTTAAGATCTGGACTCCTTGAGGGCATTTCGTTAGGTTCAATGAAGTCAGGAGTACTGGATCTGAGCCAGGCGGCAGTGTGTAAAATATATATTGTAAATCTGAACACTTCCTTTCTTTGGGGGGTGGGGGCGGCGGAGTTGGGGGGAGGCGGTGTACCCTGTAGTAATGGTTAACCGCTACTCTTTTTTTTTTTGAGGACTATTCGTTAGGTTCAATGAAGTCAGGAGTATTGGATCTGAGCCAGGCAACAGTGTGTAAAATACATAATGTAAATATGAAAATTTCCTTTGGGGGTCGGGGGTGTGGGGCTGCACCCTGTAGTAATGGTTACCCGCTACTCTAGTAAAAGACGTGTCACCTTTAAGGTCGCTTCGACATTGGTCTCCCCCAGAAGCGTAAAAGAAAGATGACCTCATCTTCCTCATGTCTTCCATAATTGAAGCATCTTGAGAATCCCTCTCTTCTTTAGGGCTACAAGTTCAGCTGCCGCACAACAAGATTCACTCCGAACATGTTTGACCTTTTTCTGTGACGTAATGCAGGGAATAATAATTCCCAGTCTCCGCTTTTATTTACAAGCTAGTCTGCAGATGCAGGAGTAAAAAAATAGAGCTCTGTTAGCCATAGGTCCAGATTATGATTTTTCTAAGTTTTTGCGATTATGTTGATATTATTATTATTATTGTTGTTATTATTATTATTCTTATTCATATGGAACAGCCCACAGGGGCCAATGAGATGATTCAAGCTTCTAAATCATACGGTATTCATTAGAGAGAAGTAACATAAGGTAATGGGAAATAGACTAAGAAGGGATCACTTATTAAAGAGGCAAAATAGATTAACAAATTCATAAATAAATAGGAAAAAACTCTGTAAATTATCAAAATACAAGAATTGGATTAGGGTTGTAATGCATTACATCTTCGCTTGAAATTCCTGAAGTTCCAGTTGCACGATATCCTCAGAGAGGCTGCTTCACATTCCAATGATATAAGGAATATAGGACCACTGGAGCTGAGAGGTTAGACAGCTAAGCTCATTTAATGTATAGTAAAGATAAGTGAGGCTTAAGCTTTCATTATTGCGCTCTGGCAGCGCAATAGTAAGGAATCATTCAACAGTAGTCCTTGTTACCAGGAAGAGATGATGAAACCTAACCTTTTGGCTACGGCTGCAGGTTCTTTTATTAAGCGTTTCATATATATTTACTGGAGGTGACTGCGCAGTACTGGGGGTTACAAATTATGCAAACTAGTTCTAGAGCAAATATTCAGCTTTCCCGCCGGCCGCGTCATACCTCCTTCCTTTTTTTCGTTTTTTTTTTTTTTTTTTTCGTTTTTTTTTTTTTTTTTTTTTTTACCCATAGCTGCGTATTGCTTATTTCGATTTACCCACCTGCCAGAACTACGCATCTGCCCCATCTTGACAGAAGTATTTCCATGGCCAGTTCATAATCCACTTCTCTTCCAGAAATGTTTTCTCTGTTGCCCTTAGAACAAGCGAAGCTCTTTATCTTCTTAGATGGTCGTGTAATTTATACTGTAAGTAACAGACCGCTGTATTACTCCGCCAAACCTTGCATTCGTTAGACCTGTCAACTGTCATTGGCCAGAAAAAAAAAATATAATTATCTTGACGTGTATCTTATCTATAATCAAAAAGGTTACATATTTTTCGTAATGAGCAGATATGTGGAAATAATAAGAAATAGACATTAGGAAACTAATTTGTGGAAATAATAAGAAATAGACATTAGGAAACTAATTTCCTCGTAAGCAGAATGTTTAAAAAAATGTGCACCCATAAACAGTAATACCAACTCAATCCTGAGCTTAAGAATAATCCGTTGAAAGATGGCGATTTTTTTTTCTTTTTTTTTTTTTTTTTTTTGAGATCATCAAATTTCATGGAGAATTTCCTCCCGTATGTCGTTATGGAATTCAATAACGCTAGAGGCGGAAGTGACAAGAAAGTCGACTGCTTGATATGAAGGATAAAATGGGTGGGAATGTGTCACTGGGCAATGTCCTAATAATTACATATTTCCCTGCCTCTTTATTACCTATATGTGTGCCGTTCTTGTCCTTAATATGGCAGATATTAACCAGCCTTTACGAGACATAACTTCCTAATATATCTCGTCAGGAGAACATTATTTTTACATATTCTCTTACCCTTGATGCTCTTTATTCGTCTGCTTCGGTGCTCATTTGGAGCGTAGGATGTAGTCCTATTATTTTCCTCCTTCGTAAAGTCCGCGTAGGAGGTTAGTGCCGTCAGGGGAGACCTCATGTAGTGCACTGTAGGCATTACTAGAGGTTCTTTGCACCGTGCCTTCGGCCCCTAGCTGCAACCACTTTCGTTTCTTGTACTGTACCTCCTTTCACATTCTTTTTCTTCATCTTACTTTCCATCCTCTCCTAACACTTGATTTATAGTGCAACTGCTTTGAGGTTTTCCTCCTGTTAACACCTTTCAAACCTTTTACCGTCAATTTCCACTTCAGCGCTCAATGACCTCATAGGTCCCAGCGATCGACCTTTGGCCTAAATTCTATATTCAGCTCAACTCAACCTTTTTTAAAGCAACTTGTCTGCAACGATTTTCCTACTATGCAAAGACTTCCTAATGCATCGTAATCTTTGCGCTATTGCCTCTTTGAGATAATTTAGTTTTTGACGAAAATATTAAGGAATTGCATTCCAATCTGGTCTAGGCGTTGAAAGGTTCAAGCATCTTATAGCTACTACGACTGGAACCTTAAAATGAAAATTGTAACTCTCAAGGTTTTGGATTGATTTGAAGGTATCAGTAGAAGTCTGATACTCATCTTACCAAACAGGGAATGAAGAGGGAGCGAGTCCTGTATTTAATATTCTTATTGCTGGCGATTATCTACGGGAGATGTGTCGATTTTGAGAAACTAACCATTTTTAATTGACTGCAAAAGAAAACTATTGAGACGGCCTTGTCTGTACGTCTGCACTTTTTCTGTCCGCCCTCAGATCTTAGAAACTACAGAAGCTAGATGGCTGCAATTTGGTATGTTGATCATCCATATTCCGATCATTAAACATGCCAAATTGCAGCCCTCTAGCCTCAGTGGTTTTTATTTTATTTAAGATTGAAGTTAGCCATAATCGTGTGTCTGGCAACGGTATAAGACATGCCACCACAGGACTCTGGCTCAAAACCTCAAGGGCAACGGCTCATACATCATTATGCGCTGTACAGAAAACTCGATTGTGCCGAGAGGTCTTCGACGCATTTTTAACTTGCTATTAAATTTTCATCCATTTTTCTGAAATCCTTGATTATCTCGACAGGATCTGGCTCCATGGGAGGGCAAGAGAATGCTGCGACGGGACTTGGAGAGAGAGGTCAGCTTAAGCCCACGTGACCTGGGTCAACTAGAGGTCTCGCTATGCTACAACAACAATCTGGAGAGGCTAACTGTCACGGTGGGCTCAGCTAAACAGTTGAAAGTAAGCTTTCTTTGTTTGTTTCATTTGTACCTGTCGTTAAATATCCGTAGCCGACATCATTATAACCACTGGATTGTCAGAAATATAAACTTTTCTAATAAAGATTAGATATAATACCTTCAGCTTTAAAAAAAAAAAAAAAAAAGATATAATACCTTCAGCTTAAAAAAAAAAGACCATATGTATGATGAATACTAATACTCAGAATATTATTAAGAGTCTACTTGTAAAAATATAATGCTATTCTAATTTTGTGTACACTGATATATAGGCTAGATAATTTAACGTAATGTAATGACAGTAACTTATTTTTTTAGGTTATTCTAAGAATTTCCGTAAGTCTTTCTAAAACAGTGATCTTTGATGCCATGTCTATGGTACTTATCCTACAGTTGTTGGTGCTAGCAGTTATTCCAAACAGATTTTCCAAAGACAGCCGGAAGAGTAACACTCTTTAGAGTAAGAACAAATGGGGTAAACTAGTTTCATGACTATCCTATATAAACAGAAAGTATGGATCATGCACCTGTCCACTCATTGCGTTCAGAGAGAGAGAGAGAGAGAGAGAGAGAGACAGACAGACAGACAGACAGACAGAGACAGAGGCAGAAACACAGAGAGAGAGAGAGAGATGCATAGACAAGGTAAGAAATTTATCTTAGAGTACAAGATTTGAACCAGGACCCCCAGGTGAATGTAACTGTAAGGTTACCGTAACTATATTCCTTTAGATTTTAGAATATAAATTCTTTGAATTTCATTCTATCGTAAGAATTATATACAGCCTTTTTCCTGGCGAACTCCTGAAACATACTACAGACGGAATGAGAGTTACTTTCTGTGAAATGAAATTCGTCAAAAACAATAATATTCTTTTGTTTGTTAAACCCGAGCGCTCGAGTCATGGTGAAAGTAGTAGTAATTGTATTCTTAATTTGTGGTACTTGAACGGAGTTATCCGGGCAACTTTCCTCAACAGTACTTACCAGTGCTCGGAAACTGTAAGCCATGAAAGCTTTTCTCATTTGACTTTTCCAGATTGAATAGACCAGTTCTGGGAACCATTAAATGGTCGCCTTTTCTTCCTCTGAATTAAAAAGGGGAGCATAAAGCCACTGCCGTTTTTATCCTGAAAACAAAAAATTGGAAAGAGGAAACAAACCATTGCCACATTCACTGGAAAACACGGATTAATCCCCTCTGCATAAAACCTAAACAGAATATCTGTTTAATATACCTGCTCAGAATGCTCATTAGTAGCACGTTCTCCCACAGTCACCGCGTAGCTCCTGTCCTCTGTATCAAGCGCACTAATGCGTTTCTGGATAGCATAGATCAGTGGTTCCCAAACTTTTCCAGTTTGTGACCCCTTTCAATAGTACCATACCTACCATGACCCCCACCTTTATAAGCCTCCTGATAATGTGCTAATATCCAATGGCGCAGATACATTTTAAACATTCAATTACAGATTATTGTTCGTTTCTTCGACATCTGGAAAATAAAATATCAAGCAGTAGGAACGAAAATAGTCGTACGACAAAAATTGAATATAAACAAATTAACAAATATCCCTAAATATCATAAGAAATTTTCCTCAAAATCTTGGATCCTCCATAACCCCCAGGAAAAGGTCATGACACCTTTGGGGGTCATGACCCTCACTTTGGGAACCCCTGGCATAGATAATCTGCCACAATATGTATTCCTCGTCTGATTACCCACAATTCCCTAATCAAGCTTGTCACCTATTCTCAAATTGGCGACCTTTCCTTTCAGCCCCCATGACTCCAACCACCTTGCTTCACCTCTTCTAGACAAAAAATCAGTCTCACCTCTTTTTCCTTCCTTAAAGGAGTAATATTGGCGATCCTTTGCATCCTTTGGCACTTTTCTGAACTCTCGACACCTTAGCAGATATCCTTCTATGTTCAGTGTAACTTTTTGGTGTTTGGCTCTCATCCCGCCATCGTGTCTACAGCAGGAATAACTACAAAAATCTGCGATTATTTTCTGCATCAATCACCACGGCCTTGTCTAACATTCGCCTCTATCAATCTCCCCGGATAGGGAAATGGGAAGCTCCCTTCGTTGGACGAGTGGGTTACGTGCTCACCTACCGATTCGGTAGTCGCGAGTTCGATTCTCTGCTCTGCCAACGTGGAATCAGTCGAATTCATTTCTGTTGATAAGAAATTCCTTTCTCGATATAATGTGGTTCGGATCCCACAAAAAGCTGTAGGTCCCGTTGCTAGGTAACCAATTGA
>NC_087209.1:78576958-78592209 GCF_015104395.2 Macrobrachium nipponense
TTTAACAATAAGTGATGGTTGATATGTAATAAATATTACTTTAATTAGGAAATATATTATTTTGTATCTGTAGTAACATATTAGTTAAAGGGCATTAATAAAAAAAACAATAAGGACAGTTACCTGTGTTTTTTCCAGCTTTGTCACATACTTTTCTTCCCTTCATTTCTTCTTTTGTCTTTGTTGTTGTCATTCTTTCTCAAATGAATATCCACCATTTCAGTAACAGGTACAATTCCACTAATCCCCTATCCATGTTTTTTCATTGTAAAGAGTTTCATCTATGGCTATGTCTCGAGAACTGAATCAGTCAAATTTATTAGAAACAATTGTATTTCCACAACATACTTATGGATCACATTTTGGGATCGTCTTATTATTCAGTTTCACCACGAGAAAGTTGAGCTTCAGAATGATATTTTTAAAATATTCTCAGTTAGCTATTGTAATGAAATACTTTCAGGTCAGTCAGTCAGTCATTTTCTTGTAAAACCTGAAGCTTTATTTATGTTTATGTTTATTTGTGTAGCTTCTACAACGCGGATGGAAACAAGAGTATGCCATATAATGTGTGTCATTGCAGATGAACAAAACCAAGAAAACAGCCGTGGTTAAGGGGACCGATTCTCCAAGCTTCAATGAGAGCTTCAACTTCAAGGTGGCTCCAGATGCTTTGGACACAACTGCTGTTTGCATCCATATCACAGCTGGGAAGAAATCAGGTATCCATCACTTGACATTTCAGTCTCTCTTCTATCGGACGTTTTCTGTAATTAGTCAAGGCATCTTGCCAGATGTTAATATCAAAATTGTCAGTGTCAAAATATTTGATTTTAAAGTATTGAACATCAAATATCTAAAGTATCTTGGTGCCCTTTAGAATATGTCAATGAAAACGGTGCTGTTAATATCAAAATTGTCAGTGTCATAACAATATTTGATTTTAAAGTATTGAACATCAAATATCTAAAAGATTTTGGTGCCCTTTAGGAACTATGTCAATGAACGTGCAATATTAATGCTGAATAACATTAGGCTTTATGAATGTAGTCGTACAAGTGAAAGGCATAGAAAACATCACTTGGGCTAACACGTTTTACAACTTAAAATGTCGAGGTGCAGACATTCGTAGTATTTACAACCTCAGTATTTCCTATGTTTCCATACCCAAAAAACATGAGGACTAGTCGTTAATCGTTAATGCTGTAATTATACGAAAGATTTAACATCTTATTTCATAAATGGAATTCAATTGTCTGAATAAGAAGTGTATATGGATCAATTTAAAAAAAAAATAAAGGTCAAGATATTTCCTTTAGCTCTAATAGTTTTCATTAATGACAATGATGATATTTTTTTTAAAAGAACAGGCATTTGAACTCGATTTTTCATTATTATTATTATTATTATTATTATTATTATTATTATTATTATTATTATTATTATATTATTATTATTATTATTCAGTAGATGAAGGCTATTCATATGAACTAGCCCCCACGGAGGAAACCATTGACTTGAAATTCAAGCTTAGAAAAGAATATAGGCGTCTCAGTAGCGTGATCGGTTTGGTCTTGGCTGCCACCTCGTGGCCGCGAGTTCGTTCTCGGGCATTCCATTGAGGTGGGTTTAGAGATCTGTATTCTGGTGATAGAGTTCACTCTCGACGTGGTTCCGGAAGTCACGTAAAGCCGTTTGTCCCCCGTTTCTGAATAACCACTGGTTCCATGCAACGTAAAAACACCACACAAACAAACAAACAAAGGGAATGGTGTTCATAAAGGAAGAGGTTTTTTTAGATACCACTTATCAGAAAAAATACAAATATGAATTAATGAATTAACAAATTAAGATAAAAATGTATTAAAATGCAAGGAGAGTAGTATTATTAATATGTTCCAATTGCTCGACCTTAATTCTGGCAGTGTTTCACAGTCGAAATGTAAGAGGAGTAAAGGCCGTCTGGAACTGAGAAGTAGTTCGACAGTGATGCACCTTTATTAAAAAGGAAGGAGATTTGAGCAAATTAATCTGGATAAAAAAAAGGGGTCCAAAATAAGGAAATAGATTGCAGTATCTCGTAAAGAAGAATTACTAACTGATGGCTAAAGTATAATGTTTGTCCTGAGCGACAAGATAACTATGCCAGAATAATCAAGTTGGTATTTCTAAGCAGATGCCAACAGTTCTTAACTGACCTTGAAATTTCAGATGATTTTGTCGTGTATATTATAAGAGAACATTTGTATTTGAAAAACAGTTATGAAATAAAGGTTCATCTCGAAAATAACATCATGTCTGGTGGCTGCTTAAAATTAAAATAGATACCTCAAGCAATAATATAGCGTTAGTAAATCTGTAATATGTCCAAACTGATTTCAAAGCCATTTCAGTTACCGTCGTGTGTATAGTTTGAAAGTCGTTATAACATTATTACCAATCTTGCGATTACTGAACTGTATCATTCAGTGAAACACAATGACCTTGAGATTTGTCGTCCATTTATGTAGAGTTAAAAAATCATGAGGAAGAAACATCATAGAACTCCCATTGCCACTTTCTGTCTCAAAACAGGTCACGGAAAATAAACTTCTGTCCCAAGATTTAATATTCTCGTCTGCCCGTTCAGTTTAATCGAGGAAAACGTTGCGAACGAATCGATCTGTTTTGGTACAATTTGTGATTCCGTTTAATCATTTCTTTTTCGTTTGGCCTAGCTTTCCTATTACAAAGCAACTCCTGATGATTAGAGGAGTTGGTTTTTTTCTTTGCCATTTGTTTTTTGGGGAAATACCAAAAACCTTGGGGGGGGGGGGGGGGGAAAACCCAAGAGCAGTTCACATGTTTTCCCATGTCATTGTTTGTTAGAGCAAACCTGGACCGAGGCATCAGTTCACATTGTTTCTTGTCATTTGTTTGCCACGCAACTGACTGGAGTAGTTCTTCCCATTTTCCCTTGTCCATTTGGTTTTAATGGAACTTAACCAGAGCAGTTCCCATTTTCTTTGTCATGTTTGTTTAAGGAACTAACCTAGAGCAGTTCCCATTTTTCTTTGTCATTTGTTTCAAGGAACTAACCAGAGCAGTTCCCATTTAGCCTTGTCATTTGTTATTAGGCAACTGACGCCGGAGCAATTCGCATTTAGCCGGTTGTCTATTGTTTGTTGGAGCAACTGACCGGAGCAGGTTCTCTATTTGTTTTCTTGTCATTTGGTTAGACGCAAACTGACACCAGAAAGAAAGCAGTGTTTCACATTTTCCTGTCATTTCTTAGGAGCCAACTGGACCGGATAAAGCAGTTTTCGACAGTTTTTCTTGTCCATTTGTTTAGAGCAAAGAACTGACGGAGCAGTTTTTCCCATTTTCTTTGTCATTATTTTGTTAGAGCAACTGACAGGAGCAGTTTCCCATTTTCTTTGTCATTTGTTAGAAGCAACTGGACCGAAACAGTTTCCCATTTTCTTGTCATTTGTTTAGAGGCAACTGACCCGGAGAGGGGGGGAGCAGTTCTCATTTTCTTGACATTGTTTGGTTGGATGCACTGGACCGCAAACAGTTTCCCCATTTTCTTGTCCATTTGGTTTTTTATGAAGCAACTGGGGACCAGGAGGGGCAGTTCGCATTTTCTGACATTTGTTTTTTTAGAGCAACTGGACGCCGAAACAGTTTCCCATTTTCTTGTCATTTTGTTTTAGAGCCAACTGACGGAGCAGTTTCCCATTTTCTTGTCCATTTGGTTGATGAGTAAAAACAACTGACCGAAAACAGTTCCCATTTTCTTTCTTGTCATTGTTTGTTAGAGCAACTGACCACGGAGCGGGCAGGTCCCATTGTTTTCTTGTCATTTGTTTAGAAGCAACTGACCCCGGAACCAGTTTCCCATTTTCTTGTCATGTTTGTTAGAGTCCAACTGACGGAGCAGTTTTCCCATTTTCTTGTCATTTGTTAGAGCAACTGACCCCAGGAAGCAGTTCCCATTTTGCTTGTCATTTGTTAGAGCCCCGGCAACGACCGGTAGACAGTTTTCCCATTTTCTTGTCATTTGTTAGAGCAACTGACCGGAGCAGTTCCATTTTCTTGTCATTTATTATTAAGCGAACTGACGGAGCATCTTCCCATTTTTCTTGTCATGTTTGTTTAGAGGCAACTGACGGAGCAGTTTCCCATTTTTTCTTTGTCATTTGTTAGAGCAACTGACGCCGACAAACAGTTTCCACCATTTTCTTGTCCATTTGTTAGAGCAACTGACCCGGTCAAGCAGCATTCTCCATTTTCTTTGACCGATTTGTTGGAGCAACTGACCGAAACAAACAGTTCCCGATTTTCTTGTTTCATTTTGTTGGAGCCAACTGACCGAAACCAGTTTCACCCATTTTCTTGTCCATTTGTGAGGCAAGCATTGACACCGAAACAGTTTCCCATTTTCATTGTCATTTGTTAGAGCAACTGGACGGAGCAGTATTCCCATTTTTCCCTTGTCATTTGTTAGAGCAACTGGAACCGGGGGGAAACCACGTTCCCATTTTCTTGTCATTTTGTTTTTAGAGCAACTGGACCGTGGAGGCCAGTTTCCCATTTTTCTTGTCATTTGTTAGAGTCAAACTGACCGGAAGCAGTTTCTCATTTTCTTGTCATTTGTTGGAGGCCAACTGGACCGGGGGAGCAGTTCCCATTTTTCTTGTGCATTGTTTTGTTGGAGCCGACTTGACCGTAGGCAAGTTTTCTCATTTTCCTTGTCATTTGTTGGAGCAACCTGACCGGAGGCAGTTCTCCATTTTCTTGTCATTTGTTTAGAGCAACTGACACACCGGAGCAGTTTCTCATTTTCTTTGTCATTTGGTTGGAGCAAACTTGACCGGAGCAGTTCCCATTTTTCCTTGTCCATTTTGTTTGGAGCAACTGACCCGGCAGTTTCCCATTTTCTTTGTCATTTGTTTGATGCAACTGGACCTGGAGCAGTTCTCATTTTCTTGTTCATTTAGTTGAAGGAACTAAAACCATAAGCAGAGAAGTTTCCCATTTTTTTTTGGCCATTTGTTAGAGCAACTGACCGAAACAGGTACTCATTTTCCTGTTCATTTGTTGGAGAAGCACCAACTGACCGGAGCAAGTTCCACCCCCATTTTCTTGTCCATTATTTGTTGGAGCAACTGACCAGAAGCAGTTTCCCATTTTCTTGTCCATTTGGTTTGAGGGCAACCTGACTGGAGCAGTTTCTCATTTTCTTGTCCCATTTGTTAGAGCAACTGACCGGAGCAGTTTCGCATTTTCTTGTCATTTGCGTTGAGGGCAACTGACCGGAGCAGTTCTCATTTTTCTGTTGACAGTTTGTTTTGAGCAACTGACCCCTTGAGCAGTTTTACCATTTTTTTTTGCCCATTTGTTAGAGCAACTGACCGAAACAGTTTCTCATTGTTTTCTTGTCATTTCTTGGAGCAACTTGACTCCGGAGCAGTTTCCCATTTTCTTGTCATTTGTTGGAGCAACTGACCGGAGCAGTTCGCAGGGTCCATTTCCTCGAGTTGGCTGACGAGGATCCACAACCCGTCCTCGTAAAATAAGTTATTGTTCTCAATGTTGGTCTCTTAACTTCTAAGCCTGGATCCTGAACTGTCAAATTAACGTCCAGTAGGCTCTGACGCCGTCCCGTCCTCCCCTGACCCAACCCTACCCTGTTTATCCTGGAGGAATTTTCCATCTATGGCGGCCCAGTTGATACACTTTTCCAGTCATAATTATCCACAATTGGAGAGAGCGCTTTAATGGAACCAACTTCAGAGTCTTATCTTTTAACTTCGTGAAGAATGAACAGCAAATCAACACAAAGAGAAAGTTTTGCACGTTGTACCTGGTTTACCAAAAAAATAAAAATAAGTAATGGAAATGAAAAAAGTAAAAAAAAAAATTATTCAGGTTCACATTGATCAGGTTCCCTTTAATGAATTGCAATTAATTCAGTATCTGGAAATGTTTTCCCGTCTAGTTTTTCATATCCAGCCAGTTGGATAAAACAAAAAGTAGAAAAAATGTTATTTTTGATGGACATACAAAAAAATCTTGTCATTATTTTTAACCATTAATTTAGTGTAACGAGCTTACTGGGTCAACATTTGGGACCGTATTATATTGCAGCTGAACAAAGTGATTTTTTTTTTCTTTGGTGACATATAAATTATAGTTAGTAAATTAAATTGAAAGAAAGCTTGACTACAGAATGAAAGAAGACTCCAACCAAGAAAACGATGAAAAGAGAAAATACAGCTCTCGAGGTTTAGAATTTTTTTAACTTGGTTTTATGAAAAAAATGACAAATTGGAAATCAAACCTCACGAAGACACCCTCCATTAGAGTGAAAACCATAGCTTGTGATAAGCACTATAACCCTTAAAAATTACAAAAAAAAAACAACAAAAACAAACTAAATTTTGTTGATTTGAACATACTTGCAACAGGAAAATTATAGGATCGTAAACAAAACGAACCAATAAATTCTTGAAGCTCATGAATTAAGCCATTCATCTCCTCACGCACAGAACAGTGATTTATACACAACCTGTGTCTGAAGCAGTGGTGAAAATAGCACGATTGGTTTCCAAGTTTCAAGCTGATATCTCTTTGTGCCATGAGTGTTATTTCACGAACTTAATGGATAAGACGAATTTGATATGAGGTTCGGTTCGCTTGGTGGTTGAAAGTTTATTTTGTATCTGTGGAAACCTTTTGGCAGGAGCTCCCTGATTGGGTTGGGTTACAGGATTCCTAGCAACCCCGCTTGAAAAAATGAATGTTTTTATTTGATGGCTCCTGGACTTTAAGACTTGTTTCCATGTTGCTGCTGTTTCAATTGTTTGCCAGTATGCTAAATGAAACTTTCGAACTTTTGCTTGGCGATATTTTGAAAACAGAGAGAGGAAACTGCTTCGTGACCTTGAGAAATCATGCTGAGGCTTTTCTTTAAGAAGCTATTTCCAGGTACTTCGATATAATCATATCTTTTGAATTTAAAAGAAATTGCATTAGCAACGATCAGTACAGCGTTTTAGGTGTCTTTTTCAGAATCATTTTACAGGGAGAAGTAATTTCGACAAATGAATCTCTTTAAAACAATAAGGCATTGACGACACCATTTCCCTCAAGGTCAAAAATATAGGTCCAATTTAAGATTTCTTGTAATTTAGAAAATGAAATACACACACACACACACAACACAAAATCATATATATATATATGATTATATATAGATACTATATATTATAATAGATAATATATATATATATAGATTATATATATATGTACAAATAGATATATAATAGATATCTATTATATAATATATATATTAATATTAGATATATATAGCTACTATATCATATTTATTTATATATATAATATATATATATATATATATATATATATATTATATAATATAAATACACACGCATAACATTACATATATATATATATATATATATATATATTATAATTAGATATGATATATGTGTGTGGTGTGTGTGTGTGTGTATATATAGATATATTATAGATAATATTATATATATATATTAATATATATATATTATATATATAGTATAGGTGGTTTTTAAGGCCAATGATGCCAATGCGATTACTGCCATATAAAGTGTTTTACTTTAGTATTGAAAGAGCGACGAGCTTACAAAATAGACCTCCCCACTTTGATTTTGTTATTACATCCTATTTTTGCTGTCTTTCCTCTATTTCAAATGGTCATTATCTACCCATTTCGTTTCCCCATTGTAAATCTCAAGGCCCACTGATACAGGAGAGGTAATTGAATGTTTTCCAGCGTTTTATAGCTCTGAATAAGCGAATGTTTGTTTTCCAACATTCATATCTGGGGGAGAGGGGAGAATCAATATTTACCAACTTTTGTATCTGGGAAGGATTTAAATGTTTTTTCCCATACATACGTTCAAAGAGTACTAAGGCGAGAAATGCCTCCCTGGTCGCTTCTCTAGTAAGAAACTGAAGAATAAATCCACCCATTCCATAAACTTTTGGATGATGCTCAGTCATTTGTATATATTTACTAATGTTTATTACTCCTTTTTTTTTTTCATTTTTCTTTTCTAAAATGATTTATATTATCCTATAACGGTTAGTTTTAGTAGGTATAAGTTTTTATTAAAAAGAATCAGAATTTAGAGAGTTGGCATGCTCCTTGCTATAATCAAAAGTAGATCCATCCACTGTAAAGTTATTTCTTCATCGAGTATAATAGGTTGTACTGATTAAGTATTTTCCCGAAACAATTATGTTGATCACCTCTTAAAAAGACATTGCGTCCCCTATACTTCTTTGTTTTAGACTTTTGATATCTTCACCAAACAATAGGTTGTACGATGTATTTAATAACAATTAACCTGATCCTTTTCAAAGATTGCCGTCTAATAGTTCTTTGTTTTAGGACTTTTGATAATTTTATTTGGCAAAAGTCAAGATCTCCGTAATTCAATCTATTACTTTAACGTTTTAACAGATAACGTCGTCCGGCCGGGTGCCAGCTGGGCTCGGTTCATCTTCTCGCGGGGCAAAAGCTCTGGAACACTGGGATGTCCGATGCTGGCCAGAAAAGCGCGAGCACGTCAAGCAGTGGTCCAAATGCTACTCTCCTAAATCTCCCCCACGATGGATAACTCATCACCCAATAATACGGACATTAGGATTCTCTCTCTCTCTCTTCTCCTCCCCTCCTCTCGTCTCTAACACCAACTGTCAACAATAGACGGATAGGATTCACTTTTAAATTTAATGGTTTAGGATCTTTACTTTCCCAATGATAATAACCCCTAAAAGATTTTGGGGGTCGTTTTTCTATGACTCATATTTCTAGGGGGTTCAATAAATCTTTATGAATATTTGCCAGGCCTTATTTTGTTAATGTTTTTACGGTCCATCCCCAACGGCGGTTTTGTTCTAGACACACGTCGCAAACTTAAAAACCCATTTGGGTCACTATCTATGTAAAGATCCATAAATGAATAACCTGTTTGAAACATAAAAAAAACACATTTTCCCTTTTCCCCATAATTCAAAAATGGAAACATAGTTTCCTCGTCCCTTTATTTTCTTCCTTTGTCAGACAAGAAAGTTTGGTCTTTCACTTGAAGACCTTAAACCTTTGCTTCTCAAACCCTTGTTGATTGTCCAGAAAACCTTTGGGAGAAGTTAAGGAAGAACGTGAAACTGAACTCACAGTGTAGATCATAGTGTAGAGGTCCTTTTAAAATTCATTTCCATCCCTTAACGACATCTCCTCGCGATGGTCTTAATGTTTGCTCGGGGTATTTTAGCGATCAGTATAACATATCCGAGAACGATAAAAAAAGCTTGAATCAGGTTATTTTTTTCAACCGCCTATTATTTTCATCGGTTCACGGTTCACCCGATTTGCTTTTAATTTTTTGCCTAACTTTCCTAAGTTCGTACATAGAACATAATGTACCGATGAAGAAAGAAATTTCAGCTGAAAAACAAAAAAAAAATTGTAACTATCGTTGCAATGATTATAGGGGAACGTGAATTTGACCAATAACTACTCATCTTTTTGTCAAAAGCACCCAAGCCAGTAAATGCCGAGTTGGTATGTAGCTTGAAATTCAGCAGTTGTCTATTTTTTGGTCCAAAACAAACGATCAGTTTTCCAGCGGCCCTCCATTAGAGAAAAGGCGGGCTGGCTTTGTATGAACTGCTTCTTTCGAGAATTTTAATTATCTTCCTTCAATTCGACAACTGAAGCCGTATCTCAGAAATAAATAATTTTAAGACTTTTCGTGGGTTGGTTTAGATTATCATAATTATAATCAATTATTACTAAATAATTACTTATCTTCAGTAGAAGCGAAACCTATTCACAAAGGAACAAGGCACATCAAAGGGGCCATTGACTTGAAATTCCAAGCGCCCAAAGAAGCGTTCGTTTGCAATTTTCCTTACCGCAAGACCCCACACTGCCAGGCAGTAACTGTTTCATGATAAACCGTGCCAGTGATTTAGTCCATCGCTTCTGGTGTAGATCCAAGTCAGTCTTGAGTCACACAGGATCTTGGCTATGTTTATGGTCACAAACGGGAATAAGAGGCCTAGTGGTGGGGAGTTATGGACCTCGGCCTTGCTAATGGAGACGATTTTACGTACCGAATTTGCTGAAAGGTTTTGGGAGCTATCGATCAATTTTTCCTTGGATGTTAGTTACGGAACATTAAATATTAGTAATTATCAATGTTTTTTTAAATAATTAATACAGAATTTCGTTCAGCTAATTCCTTCAGTTTTCTCTTCCTTCAACATAATTTTCTTAGATAAATAGCGTAGTTCTTAGTTTAGAGCCATTGGTTAATACTACAAATAAGGCATTTTGATTTTTTCTTGCTCCCTCACAAATAGGCAATTAAGTAATTAAGATGTTCAAAACAATAGGTTGCAAATTTCGGTAATTGAAACTATAATGGTCCACTGGAGACACTACTTAAACTCGTTGATTTCCGAATATTTCTTTCCTGCTTTTATTTCTGTTTATCTGGGGAACGAAAGTCTGTGTATTCTTGTTTCATCATCTATAAGAAAAGATGCCTTTTTGTAGTCTCCCAAAAATCGGATCTTTCCTAGAAAAGCGACCCCAGAAAAGGTTATAATGTGGGGTCGTTTTTTCTACGGATCATCCCCAAATTAACAAAAAGCTTATAGTCAACTAAAACACGTCAACAAACGTGTGGAGTACATATTCGTGTGGGTTAAAACCTGTGGGGAGTCGCTATCATTGGTGCCCGTGCACATAGGAGCAAGAGGAAAGCGCTTTGGACAACGCCGGAAAAATGTTATATACTACATACATATATTACTTGTATTATTATATTATATATATATATATATACATATAATATATCGATATTATTATAGATTATTATATATATATATGAGATTCGATATAATATATATAGATAATAGATAGGATATATATATTAACATTCAACTACAGTCCACTTTCTTTTTCCCATTGCATTTTTACAATGATATTCCTTTCAGTTTTAAGTAAATTAAATGCATCATTCATGTTATTGGTGTAATTATTTGTATACACAATATGTTAAAACAGCGCTGTTCTTTCCCAGAAAATAATTTGAATTCAGCTGAACAGTAAATCAGGGAACCTATTGAAATAGTCAATCTAACATTATTTTTTTTCTTTAATCGCAGCTTGCTTTACTTAAATTAAATTGGCATTGGCATCAATGCAGTTCCACTTGCATAATTTTATATAAGTATATATACTTTCACATATATAATATAATTATTATATATATATATATCAATTATATTATAGATAATACCGAAATATATATATATATACTATATATAGATAATATAATATTTATAATATAATATATAATATATTATCTATATATATATAGTATATGATTATACTATATATTATATAATGGTGTGTGTAGTGTTGTGAGTGTGTGTTATAAATGTATTATATATATATATATATATATATATATATTATTCATATATATAGATATACATATATCATATAAAATTTGCTGCCCTCTTGGAAGGAAAATATGTTTGCGAACGCTTCATGGGTCACCTATGTAGGAAAGATCCCACCCAAAATCTCAAAGACCTCTGCACAAATCGTCTCAAAACTTCCTTCATTCACAGCTGTGAAACAAAAAACAAGTCGAATTCTGGTTACAGAATAACACATTTCACATGTCTCTAGTTTGGGAATAGTACCTCTCTAATTAAATTTCGTTAACGAGGTCCTGACAATATCCCCTACATCGGTTTTAGGTGTTCTGTTCTCTCTTTTATAGAAAAGGACTTGAAGAATCGTGTGGTTGCTGCTTGAGGTCCGCGTCAGTTCACACTTCAGACTGTTCGTGATTTAGAATTTATCATGACAAGAAACCTTTGTCTTTGACCTAACAAACTCTGACAGGACCGAATACACACCCATGGCCTTATTTTACACGATGCCTATAAATAGGCTAGTTGTTGTGGACTTCCCAGGGTCCTTGTTGGATGACCACATACTCATTTAGATGTTTCGCAAGTATGGTAAGTTGCCAATACGTGAGACGCCAAAGCTGAAATATGCTATGATTTAGTGCATTTTGGTAATCGTACCTTAGAGTTGGTTTTAATTGAGTCCATTGGCGGTAAAGTGGGTCTGATGTGTATCTTTTGGTTAAGGTAAGAAGATTGATTGTAATAAATTCTAAGATGATTTGTTTCTTTCTTTTTCTTTAGACTGAAATAACAAAAATCATGGGGGGGGGGGGGGAGGGATTAGGGAGGGAAAATAAGGAACTTCTTTTAGTTTTCGGAGACCACTTATGTTCTTTTGTGTAAGGATGTTTTGTTTTAGAAATAAGAAATGGGGATAAGTTTGCTCCTAATAACCAAGAGTTTAATGTTACACAGTCTGTATCTTGATCGATACAACTTAATCTTGATTTACAAAAGGTTCAATTATTTTTTTATTACAGAATCACCCTTTATCTCTTTTGATAGTAAAGCGTAAAATGGAATACGTTTGTAGGACACGTCGGTGCAGTATTATTCCAAGCAAAAGAAAAGGGCCCATGAGGGTTTCATTGTCCGAACCACGGCCTAGCAGTCCCTTATAAACAACTATTACACTTTGGGCCATAAACTAGTGAACAGTACGAGATATAACCTTATCTTGTATCTACTACTTTAATTAACTCGTTCTTCTTGGTGTGGACAGAAGAATGAGGTCATTGGATCGCAAGTCGAGACAAGAAGTTTTGGAATCTGCAATATTGAGTGATTTGAAACTTTTTTTATTTTTTTTTTGTATTATATTTTATAATGAGCTCCCAAATTGCACCCAGAATGTATCAATCGTGTATTTTTTTATAGGTGTTTAGCACTTAATCGAAGCACCTTCATAATGCATTTGATGGATCGTTTCCTAGAGTAGTGACCCCATAAGGGTTTTATTGGTTAATAAGTTATTTCTAGGACTCATATACCTTGGGAGGTTAGTTATCTTTGTAACTATTTGACAGTCTCTTTTGTTTTGTTTTTTATTTTTAACGGTACCCCCCCCCAACGGGCTTGTATTAAACACGGTCTCAAAGGTTGGTAGCAATACCAGGGTTTAAAAATCCTTGTGGGCCCAATCAATACTAGGAGAGATTCACCGTAAAGAATGTGTAGTTTTCCTGTGTTTCCACGCCATCTACCGTCTGTTTCCAAACGTTGCTCTGCAAATGTAAATTGATGTGAAATGTTCCCTTTTTGTTTTGAGGGCGTCGTTTTGATAACAAGTCTCTGTAATTACTAACCGAGAAAAAACAATCCAATATGGAATTTAGCGGATTTTATTTTAGAAACCGTTTTTCACTATTCGGCATTGCACTGGACCAGATGTTATTTTTGTATAAGTCTTTGGGAAATGCTCCCTCCCTTCCCATTTTTCCTTTCGGTTTGCTGACCGGAATACTACTACAGGGCGCACGACTTAGCTTTCTTTATTAGAAGAAGGAATCAACTGTGTTTGAAAAAAACAAAGGGCTGTGGAACACACCCGTTTTCTCCCCTTTAGGTTAAAGGCGGCCTTGGCCTTGTTCCAATCTATCATTACCGCCCTTATTCCTAAGGTTGATCTTGAAAGAAGGCATGCGGTATGTATTCTTTGTGGAAGCAGAGACTCGTGCTACTAATTGAGGAAATGTTTAAAATTATGGTAATTCTTTAATTGATCTTGCATATGCTTAACGTCTACATTATTAAAGAGAAATTTTTTGAACTGAAGTCATGAGTCCTTGTTTTCAAGGTTTAAAACCCGATATTGCTAAACTCTCCTGTTTGTTATGGAAAAGGAAAGGAATACAACCATCACAGAAATCTTGTTTGTAGAAATAAATAAACTTTGTTTTTCATGGCTCACCAATAAACAGCGATTGGGTCATTTCAGAAATGTCGTCATTGCTCTCCTAGTTTTTAGCTTTCATTGAAGCAGTTCTAAGCCTCTATACGCTAGCGAGGCCTTTCCGAAAATCAAATCAAATATTTGAGTTTAAAAGGAACTTTAATTTTATACTAAACGTTTTTCTGTCACTTCTTCTTCTTATTCCGGAAGAATATAAAAGGTGTTTTAAAAAACTAGTGGGGGCCATGTTGTCTTTTTATGACGTACACCCAAATACATATATTTATTTTAACATACACACGCACACACACAAACAACACACTACACATATATATATATTAGGGCTTGTGCCTTGTATGATAAGGCGCCCTATGAGGATATAATGCTTAGACGTTGCGATGAATCATACGCCTAAGTCCGGTTTGGTATTGGCACTTTCCATCTTCAATGGAGTGTTTTGGGGTTTGGTAGATCACTTTAACGAAGTCGGGATTATCTTCTTGGTTTATGACGATTGATCGTGTTTAACCTCATGGTGAGGAAAAAAGGGTTTTTTTTTTTATTTTTTTTTTTTGGTTTTTCCCTTGTAGAAAAAACGAAGTAAGTAAAAAATAGATATAGTATTCTTCTGAAGTTTTACATGCTGAAGAATCAGATATTGATTTGGTACAAGTCTTTCTGAAATAAAACGATAGATTGATCGCATTCCTGCCGAATGATGATGGCTACTTCTGTGTTTTCTCGTCTACATGATAAAGCTTAGGTCAAAGAGATACCAGTTCTTCTAATTGACGATAGCTAACTCTGTTCTGCCTGTCTACCATCTCTGTTTACCAAAGTTTATGAAGGAACAACACGGTAGTTCGAAACATATGAACATACATTACAAAATGACATTAGTTTCATTGAACGAACACGACTAATCCAAATGAAGACAAACCGCTTACAGATCCACGTAGGCCCGTTTGAATTATAGGTTCGCGGTAGTTTGTCCTCGAAGGCATGGGATGCTTGGACCTATTTTTGTTTATAAACAATTGAATGACTACAGGTTGACGGCATGTTATCTTAGCCGTACTTTTATTGTTTATAAACGTCATCTTTAGCGTCTCGTAGTCTGATCACATTTCCCTGCAATCCAATCTGGTTTGACCTCTTTAGTTTTAGAGCTTTTATATATATGGACTAACATTGCCGAATATTTTTATTATGCTAAACACTTCACATTATATATTATAATTATATATATATTTTATATATATAGGGAAATATATATATATATATATGGTGTGTGTGTGTGTGTGTGTTA
>NC_087209.1:78592709-78610209 GCF_015104395.2 Macrobrachium nipponense
GCAATAATTTTTAACAAAATGACTCAACCGAATTTTACCATGCCCTTTGGTGCGTTGCTCGCCAGTATAAGCAAAAACGAGAGAGCCGTCATCAGAAAAATAGAGAAGATTCTCTACAAGATTAATAGTGCTGAAGCAGCAATCACTTTTAACAAACTAGTAATAATAATAATAATAATAATAATAATAATAATAATAATAATAATAAAATAATAATAATAATATAATATTTTTTAAAAAAAATGACAGAATGCACAGAATTGATTTTATACAAAATTCTTTCAATTCTCCTTATGATTTGTTTTTCAGCTGTCCAATATTCACCGTGGTTTAGGCCGTCAACGGCATTTCGGGCTGGTGTTATCAAAGGCGACAGGGTATCTGGAACAGAATGGGGGTCGGCAACAGGTATTCAGGTGTGTCTCATAAGTCGGGAACAGGCTGTAGTCGCCAGGGGTCGATCCGGTATTTCTTATCTGGTTTTTCCTCTAGGCGTCTACGTTTCAGCCACCTCGTTTGGCCATCATCGGGACGGGATCGCTGAGTGCAATGGGCAGCTTTGGACTGGTTTACGCTATTAATTGCAATCGGGTGGCTTTAGGAGTCTGGTACCCCACTCTTCATTGCTGCATCAGCTGCATTTAACTTGTAAACAGTCTTCGCTATTTTCTCTAATAACTGCTTCCTCTCTGCTATTACAACTGGCGAGTATTGCACCGATGTGATTCGTCAGGAAGAGTCAATTTCAGGGACATCGTTGCATTAAAATTTATTTATTACACAAAGCAAATAAATAAATAATTCAAGGTACAAGTCAATGTTGGGTTTATAGTGGATTCACATCAACTGTGCATCCAACGTCTAGGGCAGTCCCTCACAACGCTCCTGATTGGCTGTGATAAGCCAATTACAAGGCTGGAAACTCTCAGTCTCTCGGGAGTGTTCTCATAAGCAGGATCTATGTTCCACCTCTCTTGAGGGATACATCTTTTAAAAGTATTCCTCAGTAGAGGTGGAACATACATCCTGCCTATGTGAACGCTCGAGAGTGACTGAGAGTTTCCAGCCCTGTGACTGACTTATCAATAGCCATTCAGGAGCGTCGTAAGGGACTGCCATAGACATCGGATGCACAGTTGATGTAAATCTACTGTAGTCGAATTCTTGTAGTGGCTAACTTTTCTCTCGGTATCATCCGAGTATGATCACGACAGCGGGTCGGAGTAATAATAATGATAATAATAATAAATGATGATATCAGAAAAGATCTTATCTTGTTTTTGAGACATTAGGGGAGACGTGACACAGCCACCCACCTACTGTAGTTTTTAAGATTTGAGGACGGACAGAAAAAGTGTAGAATGACGGACAAATAGCCATGCCAATGGTTTTCTTTTACAGAAAACTAAGAAATGTTTAGATGTAATTTCAATCCAACGGTGATGTTAAAGGCGCAGACACATTAACTGCGAAATGTGCTCCTTTCTTTATGTTGACAACAAGACCGAATAGAAAGGAGGCGATACCCATTATCAGAGGAGGGAAGATAGCGAGACAAGGAACCATTATTTTTATTATTTGTATTATTATCATTATTATTGTTCTTAGGAGGCAGACCGTCTCTCAAGAATACTTTATTAAAAGTAACGGCTACTTCAGCAGCGTTACGCTTGTAGAGATTCTTCGCTATTTTTCGAATAGCGGCTTTTTCAGGACTACTTAGACAGGCTAGTAGAGCGCCCATAGAGGTAATTTTCAAATGCAGGGTCAAGATCAGTGTGTATATGTATATTTTAATTTTTTACAGATAATCTATGATATCATATTCATCAAAGTCATTCTCTCTCTCTCTCTCTCTCTCTCTCTCTCTCTCTAGGCGCCCTGCTAGCCTGTTTAAGTAGTACTAAGAAAGCCGCTATTCGAAAAATAGAGAAGAATCTATTACTATTAATATATAAACAGACGAACCCTATTCACATGGAACAAGCACAATAAAGGGGCCAGTGACTTGAGATTCAAGCTTCAAAAGAATGTTGGTTTGAACCTCCCACCGCAGATCCCACACTGCAGCAGTAACTGTTCAATGATAGAGCCAGTGATTTTTCATCCCTCTGGTAGAGACGCTAATCCGCGACATCTGAGTGGCATGCCACGACACTAACCGCTATACCAGCGGACCAGTAAACAGAAGGATGAAGACGAGAACTGTCATCAAGCTATGTAATCCCAGGATTAACGATTTACTTTCACAGTGCTAATGGATATTACTAATGCGATGGAACAGGTAATGAAATAGTACATAAATATTACAGGAGCAAATTCTTAAGGCTGAAAAGATCCGAAGGAAAAGGAAATATTCAAGGCGAGAGAGAGAGAGAGAGAGAGAGAGAGAGAGAGAGAGAGAGAGAGAGGAAAATTTCACCATCAAAACAAACGTCTGATTTCAGCGACTGTGATTTTGTAGTCTGAAACTTTATGCTTCGGATGAGAAATTATTGGTAGATGAAAGTTGACTTCGTTTTGAAATAAAAGGGATCTGTTCCAGAAAGGAAACTATTTTGTAACGAAATCCTTTCATATTCAGCTTCACAGGTTGCATATATATACCTTCCCACCTATTAAACTTTTTGTTGATAAATTTGAGTAGTAACTACGTGCGGGTGATCTCCATGAAGAATAAAACATCCCCTCCAATATTCTCCAAACACATTATAAATCTTGGCTGTAAAAATCTTTCGAGGAAAGTAGAACAAAGAAATAACGAAGAGAAGGTAACCTTTCAAAAATCAAATCTTTAAATCCTATTTGTGTAGGACTACAGAATGATTCTGGAAAAATAGTTGAATGTTGGCTTCACCGCTCGTTTTGATATCCCTAAATCTGGGTAAAGTCTTTTCAAACTTTACCGAAACCTTTTATCACAAAAGAAAAGCCGCTTGTTTTTCTCCAACTTTCCTTTTACCATCAACTTCCTTTTTTTTTATTTCTTTTATGGCGTTCCCCTGAAAGTTGTCGGAGATCATGTCATTTTTCGACCCTTTTATTTTAGGCAGTTTATTTTGTTGCCCGTGGGAAACTGATGTAGAAGAAATAGTACTTGAAATAGAGCGAAACTTAATCTTTAGATTTTGCGAAAACCTGTCACATCAGTCAACAAATTTCTGTTGGCCAGCAAGGGAAAAAAAATGAGGACTTACTTTCTTGTAGAACAGGATCAAATGACACATCAAATGATTTTTGAAACGCAGAAGAAAGAAGAAAATTCTGTGGTCTGAAAGTGAATGATATTGGGTATTGATAAAATCGGTAGACGTTTGAGCTATAGGCCACTGACTTCTCTCAGTACTTGCTGGACTACGGAGCGTATGGCACCTAGCAGTGATTCCAGGAGCAAGTTCCGGTGCTGGCAAAGTGGAGAAAGTGAAGGCAGATTACGATAAGCAAGCTCTGAAAAGCAGTTGCAATAGTGATAAATAAGGAGTAAAATGAGAAGGAAAGGAATGCCCACGCAATGCTAGATGGATGGAGAAAGGGATGGATGGAAAAAGAAGCCATAATACCCAGGTTTTGTGACGAGGTGAGCAAAACTGAGCTTAATGAAGCGGCGTCTCCAGTAGTGGTCCTACGAACCACTGCTGAGGTGAATAAACGTAGCACCGGAAGTATGGATCGTTTATCAGTCTAAACTTTATGAGGAAAATTTGTATGGTGATAATTTTAATATACTAATTCGAAATAAAAGGACAGATAATTCCATATATACATGTGAAGGGACAAAGCTGTCTGACTGCCTGTCTGTCTGTCTGAATATTTATGAATGAATCATCTTTGATACTGAAAGGGCGTTGATATCATTACGTACGGAAGCACACATATACGCAAACATAAACACATATATATATATATTACATATTATATATATATATAGTATATATATATATATATATATATATTGTATATATATATATATATATATAATATATATATATTTTATATAGATATATATATATAATATATATATATATATATATAAAAATATATATCTATAATATATATATATATATATATATATATAGATATATATATATATATAGTATATATATATATATATATATATATATATATAATCTATATATATATATATATAGATATATATATATATATATATATATATATATATATATATATATATATATATATATATATATATAGATATATATATATATATAATCTATTATTATATATAATAATATATATATAATATATATAGATATATAATATATATATATATATATAATAGAATATAATATAATAATATATAATATATATATATATATATATATATATATATATACATATGTGTGTGTGTGTGTGTATATATATGTGTGTGTGTGTGTGTGTGTATATATGTGTGTGTGTGTGTGTGTGTTTGTGTGTGTAATTATATCTTTAACAATCATGCGTGTGACACACACACACACACACACACACACACTATATATATATATATATATATATATATATATATATATATATATATATATATATAATATATATATATATATATATATATATATATATGTGTGTCGTGTGTGTGTGTGTGTGTCACAGACTCTTCATGCTATATTTACGCTTTCAAATATTATGCCACAAAGATCCCATAATTCCCGATGATATACCTGGTTGTTCTTGAGCTGCGTGAAAAATCTACTCCAGAATAAAACTAAAACCACTCTCACTTATCCCTCTTCGAAATAATGCAGCAACTAGAAAGTGGTGTGATGAAATCCATTTATAGTCGCTTACTGTCGTGAAGTTTCATTTCTCCTCTGAGAGGAAAAGCTCTCTGAAGTAGGTATTAATATCTTTCCTTTAAGGTCAACGGAAGACCTTCTTTACTTCCTGTAGGAAGACAGGAAATGAAACGATATCGTTTTCTTTACTGTGAGGGTCATAACAGTACAAAATTGAGGTTCTGGGGAAGATGTTTTTTTTTTCCTTTAGGTTGATACTTTAAATAATTAACCGCATAAATGAAACAGCTTTTCATTTAATGTAGGTATAAAGTACATCTTTTAAAAACTGAATTCCTTGATTTGGGGAAGACGTTTTTTTCCCTTTAGGTTGATACTTTAAATAGGTAACCGTATAAATGAAACAGGTTTTCATTTAATTTAGGTATAAAGTATATCTTTTAAAAACTGAATTTTTGATTTGGGGTTTTCTGATGCATAAAACCTTAATAGAGGGTAATAGATTGGCGTATCATGGTCCCCCGTCTCGCATTCAAATATATTTTTGACTGAATAAATAAAAAATAGACTTTTTTAAAGGAAATAATGATCCATATCTATGAAATGTCTATATTAATCAGTGAAATGTAAAATATAAAATCGCCCTGTCTGTAATTCACATATATCGCCTAGGCGAATAAAGATTTTTTAAAGGAAATAATGATCCATATTTATGAAATGTCCATAGAAAACAGTGAAGTATAAAATATATAATTATCCTACGTCTGGCATTCAAATATATCGCTTAGCTGAATAAATAGAATAATAAACAATTTTCTTTAGGAAATAATGGTCAATATCTATGAAATGTCGATAAGAATTAGTGAAATATTAAAATACATAATCGTGCTGTGTCTGGGATTCAAATATATCTCTTGGCTGAATAGAGAAAAAAAATATTTTTCAAGGAAATATTGATCCATATCTAAGAAATTTCAATGGAAATCAGTGAAGTATAAAATGTAAAATCGTCCTACGTCTGGCATTCAAATACATCGCGTAGCTGAATAAAGAAAAATAAAAAAGAATTCTCTAGGAAATAATGGTCCATATCTATGAAATGTCCATAGAACTCGGTGAAATATAGAGGGCCCTGGCACTCGCCCCAGGTTGAAATAGTTCACTCCTGGCCTGAGGGTAAAATCACACTCGCAGTTTCGTAATTAAATGAAGCACGTGATAAATCGTGTTAAGGTTCGTGCTGCTGTACTCAGCTGAAATGGTATTCAATGCTGAACGAATGTCATATCCCACTGCTTTTTACTGAACGTGGATGAAGGAAAGGCGAATTTTTGCTGCTTGAAGAAAATGAGGAGAAATTTGGAGTATTATAATTATTATAATAATAACCATTCACAACATAAACCCCTATTCTCAAGGGCCATTGACTTAAAATGCAAGCTTCCTAAGAATATAATGTTCTTTTGAAAGACGTTGCAGAAGAAGACAGTTGTAAATGCAGATGGAAATGATTATTTATTAGAAAAGAAAAAAAACTTAATTTATTGAATTAATAAACAAATAAGTAAAAATATAAATGAATTAGACAAATTCAATGCGAATTGTTGGAGGGTAGAAATGCGTTGCATCTTCGAAGGAACTTTTGAATTTCTAATTGCACAGCATTTATGTATACGTAGTACATATACAGCATTTATGTATACGTAGTACATATACAGAGTTCTCTTTAAATATATATGTACATATACATAACTATGGATTTGCTTCTTCAATCATTTGTTTACTCGTGCTGAGGACAGCACTGGATATATAGGTGGCATAGTCTTACGTATGGAAGCAATGTCAAAATCATGTTGTAGCTTTTATACTTATTGAACACTATAGCTCTTCATAAAAGGTATTCATATTCATGAGTATGAATACTGCAAACTGCTTCAGTAAAAATGGAAGGGAATATCATGACCCTATATCCAATGATATACATAGGGTATATGTATATATATATATATATATATATATATATATATATATATATATATATATATACATATACATATATATATATATATATATATATATATAATATATAGATATATATATATATATATATATTCAGACCACACTTTCAAATGCAGAGAATGTGATAAAACTTGGAATTTTAATGAAGTAATCAATTGAACTCACCGTACTGCATGGTACGAAGTTTATATTGAGCAAAACATGTCACTGGTCCTTCTAAAGATGTTTTATCTTTAGATATATCTTCGTATGACCTGTCCATTAGATTTCTTTGCTTATTACGATGCAATATTTAATAAATTTTTTCATCATTTTATTTTCCTCGAAGAAAAGCTCAGTTTTCTCTTGCGATAAAAACATATGAGAAAAAAAATCAGCAGCGGGAGAAATGATGTCCGGGTCCTATAAATAAACAGCTATGGTAGTTCATATCTAGCTGAAAAGAGAGAGAGAGAGAGAGAGAGAGAGAGAGAGAGAGGGGGGGGGGGGGGGGGGGGGGGGGGGGTTTCGGGGGGGCGAGAGAGAGAGAGAGAGAGAGAGAGAGAGAGACTACATAATTACCTGTCCATTGTCCGTTGAATTCTTGCTATTCATCGCTCTCATCCCTGGAGGTAAGGCTTACAGTAATATTTGAAATACAGACTCCGGAGAAGCAATTCGGAAGAACCTATTGTATCTCGTGATTTCCCTTCGGCATTGTCGATAGATTGTTGATTTCCTCAGGCCTTAAGACCTCGTCAGACTTTTAGAAATCTCAGATTCTACTATATAACAGCAACGGACGGAGAGTAGAGTTTATTTGATGTATGCTACTTAGAAGTGGAATTAATACTTTTAGTTTTTTTGTAAAAGAAAACTTTTGAGATGGCTTTGTCAGTCCGTCTGCACTTTTCTGTCCACTTCAGATCTTAAAAACTACTGAGGATAGAGGGTTGCAAATTAATACGATGATCATCCAACCTCCAGTCTTGAAACATACCAAATTGCAGCCTTCTATTGTTAGTAGTTTTTATTTTATTTAAGGTTAAAATTGACCACGATCGTGCGTCTGGCACCGCTAGTCCAACAACACAAGCTTCCACGGCCGATTGAGAGGATCAATGGCCTTGGCTATGAGTTTTATGCAGCATTATACGTTGTACAGAAAACTCGATGCGGCGAAGTACGGCGCATTTTTTACTTGTTTATTACTGTTACTCATAATGTTATCTAATCATATGTAATAACTTAATGAAGCGACCTCGGTATACATTCCATACATTGCCAGGCATCCTTTGCCTTCGGTGATAGTGTTTTAGAATCGATGCAGTGAATCTAAAACCTGTGACATCGAGAGGCCAATTCAGAATAGATTGACATTGATCGTTTTAACAAGATGTTAAAAGGTTCATTCCCAGTGGAATCGATTTGTAATTTACACTGAACGGTTAAATGTCAAAGGTAAAAGGATCCACAGAGAGAGAGAGAGAGAGAGAGAGAGAGAGAGATGCTTGACTCATTTCTGCTGAATTAATTAATGCGAACTGGGAAAAAAAAGATAAAAAAAGTGATACATTAATTCGAACAGGGAAAAAAAGAGGAAAAAGGAATAATTCGTTGGTTAATGAGTTACAGGATAATGGACTTGATTTAAAAATGACTTCGAAAAGAGTCCCAGAAGGTTATTGATATAAGGCGACTACGGGAGACATTTGCATTTGCATGGAGAGAGAGAGAGAGAGAGAGAGAGAGAGAGAGAGAGAGAGAGAGAGAGAGAGAGAGAGAGAGATAGCTTAGTAAACTTGATTTCATTGCAGAGAGAAGAAAAATAAACTAGTAAATGGTAAAGAAATTGCAAGAGTACGATCTAGAAGAGGTGATTTTCTCAATGTAATTAAGAGACCCCTTAGTCATAGCTGTCATTTCACGCGTCTAATATTTTATATTGTGTCAACGGAGAGAGAGAGAGAGAGAGAGAGAGAGAGAGAGAGAGAGAGAGAGAGAGAGAGAGAGAGTTAACGATACCACAAACCTTACGGTATGTAGGCAAGTGGGTTAAATGACGGTTTGAATTATTATTTAGCCACGGTTCACAGAGTCGTGAATTCGACCCTATTTCATCGGCCGTAGCCGTTGGGTTTTTATCAGCTGCAGATGACAAAGCCCCAAGCTTTTCCACAACGACAATATCAGTCGTCATTTCCGTCTATTTTCTTGTATTCCGCTTATTCATATTTCAGTTGAACGCGAAGCTGGGTTGGTGATGTAATGATATACAAAAGAAGTAGGATACGTAAGATATTATCATAAGGAAATGTGTATTTCCATATTGATTACGATAGTTTCCAAATTGGTTGCTTACCTTCAGTGCTAAGAGTTCGTAGTTTACACTAGGAAGCTCTGTTCAATTCTCAGACCAGCTTATCATACAACCGTCGACCCCAAAATACAACGAATGAGTAGTATCGTCGAGAAAAGACCACAGGACTGACAATCTCAATCCAATATATATAGGTATATATAATATATTATATATAGTATATGTATATATATATATATATATATATATATATATACTATATAAATAAAGATATATGCCATGAAGGAAAAATAAACGAAGGAGGTCTGCAAGATCTTTCGACGTTAAAAGTCCGTTACTGAGCAGAGACTGAGACTGACATACATACAAGAAAAGACAATACAAGAAGATTCGTATAACTGACCGATAGGGATTGTAAAGAGATTAGTACCTAGAATCCAACACACCTGGAAGATAAGAAACCTTCCCAAACCAGCATAAAGAATGGGTGCAATTAAAGGTTTAAGACAATCATCTCAGATACAATTTCAAGACAATTAAAGGATTATAGGTGACAGCTATTCAGAACTTGGTAAACAAAACCATATTCACAATACATGTCAGACATACATTACAACAAAATTAATAACTCTAAGGCAACTGATTTTTATTTAAGTCAGTAATTATATCTTTGAGGTCATTCTTAAACATGTTACATATACAAGGTTCTAAATGAAAAAGGCCACGACTAACATTGAAATTACAATGAAAAGCAAGTTGTATTAAAGCAGATTCTAAAAGATTTCGTGATAAGACATCTCTTGACCTTGCAATTACTGAACTATCAATCCAATTTATTCGGTGGTTGTTTTCACTTAAATGAATGAATAATGCATTAGATTTTTGCCCAGTTTTTACAGAATATTTATGCTGGCTTAGCCTACTTCTAAGCCTTTGCTAGACTGTCCGAGATAAAATGAGGGACAATCCATACATGGAATTTTATATATTATGTTGTTGCTTTCTCTGGGGCCATTTTTTATTAACATTCCTTTTAGTGTGTTATTATAGGAAAGAGCAAGGTTGACATTAAAAGCTTTTAACAATGATTTAATGGTTTAAAATCCGTTAAAATAAGGTAAACTGGGAATGTTCTTAGAATTTTCTTTCTGCGTGTTACTTACAGTATAAAACTTTTTGTGGGCTTTATTATAACAAAGGTCTAATATATGTGAAGTATAGCATGAATCTTTCCCTATTTTTCTTATTTATTCAATTTCTTGATCCAAATATTGTGGACTGACAATTCGCAATGCTCGTAAAAACATAAAGGAAAAAATTGATATTTTTATGTTAAGATGGTGGCCTGAGAAGAAATGAACATAAGTTAAGTTGTTAGTCGGTTTCCTATAAATACTGAATTTACATTGAAATGGTTCTCTATGTATCAAAACGTCTAAGAAAGGGAGGCAATTGTCTTTTTCTAATTCTAGAGTAAACTTAATCGATGGTACCTGAAATCATTTACATCAATACCGACAGGAAGAACAGCTAAACAATCATCAACATAGCGATACCACTTTACAGGAATATGAATGATATTAGGTAAGTAGCGTTTTTCAAAGAATTCCATATACAGGTTTGAGAGTAATGGTGATAAAGGATTTCCCATTGCCATGCCAAAAATTTGTTGATAAAATTCACCATTGAATATAAACTTACAATCACAAATGCACAAACTCGTGAGTGAAATAATGTGACTTATAGGTAGAGGTAATTCATGCTGAGTTAGTTCATTACTAAGATATTCTAAAATGGAGTCTATAGGGACTTTAGTAAAAAGAGAACATACATCAAAACTAACGAATCTATCAGTAGGGCAAAGAGAAATTTTGTTTAATTTATCAACTAAATCTAGAGAATTATATATATAGAATCGGAGATGGTTCCAAATAACGGGGATAAGATCTTAGTGATATATTTCGAAAGTTTATATATATAAATATATATATATATATATATATATATATATATATATAGATATATATATATTATATGAATATATATATATATATATATATATATATATATTATATATATATATATATATATATATATATATTATATATACTATATATATCCATTCAGACATAGTACATTCTACTGAAATGTATGTATCACTTATGGAATGTATTAAATTGGAAATCAACTAGTGTAATAAAATAGATTTTTAAATTTGTTAATCAGAGTCTTTAGTATATTGTGATGCTGTTCTCATTTTTCTTTTATAATACTTTTCATTAATCTCGGTAAAATCTAGCAATTTTTATTTAATTTTTCGTAAGAGACCTTTATACTTATCTCCTCAATACCTCCTTTGAACGTCATGTTGTCCTAATCATGCATCACAAGCAATTAATTTTATCGTTCAAAGTTTTCGTTCTTTTACTTTACAAAGTCTTCAAATACTTGTTATACGTGATGAGATTCATGAATGAATTAATAGGCATATATCTGAATGCTGATGAATAATGTTTCCTAGACAAAACTCTTTCCCTACACACCAAAACTTACATAATACGGACATGTAGTTTCTTTTATGTCAATCTCTGGCCAGTTTCAGATTAAAGGGGGGTCACATGGTCACGTGCCTAACCCCCTCCCCCCAACTTGGATATGAATATCAGAATATTGTTTTCTTTCAATAAGTAGTTAGTAGTAGCAAAAATCTGTTAATTAATGATTATTTCGACAAAAACGACGAACTGTAGAATATCAAAAACAATAACAACAACAACTTCTACTGTGTAGCTACACACACACACACACCCACACACACACACACACACACACACACACATATATATAATATATATATATATATATATATATATATATATATGTGTGTGTGTGTGTGTGTGTGTGTGTGTGTGTGTGTGCATCTGTATACATAAGTATTAATATGTTTATTTGTGCACATGTTATATCATACATACATCCATATATATATATATATATTATATATATATATATATATATATATAGTATATATATATAAATATATATATATATATATATATATATATATATATACATATATAGTATATATATAATAATCATAGGTGCTCCTCCCCCCACATTTAAAGATTTATACATCCGCCTGGTCCCTGTGTATGCATATATAGATTTCTTGACTTATCTCTGAATTCTCACGGAGTGGGCCGAAAAAAAAGTCTCGAACGAAATATAATCCTTTTAATAATGTTATTGGACAGATTAATATCTAGATAGGTATACACCGGGTATTATGTCTCTAAAGATTCTTTAATAGATTTACAAAAACTATTTTGTGATCTTGTTTCAAGGGCATGTTAATCTTCGGGTCGCTAGCGACAGGTCACGCTCATGTATAGAAATTTATTTCTCAGAAGTTAAGAATGAAATTCAAGAAGCTTTTGGGTTATTGTCCTACTTTTAGCGAATTTCGATTGATATTCGAACTTTGGTGTCAAAGACTTTAGGTTCCCAACTGCTAATTAGCTAATATAAACAGTATTTCTCAAATATATATATTACAAGTCAATAGCAAATTTAAAATTAATTTGTTCTGCATTCTTTTTATACCTACTTGCATAGACGACTATTGTCACCAGTAAGCTGCAATAAAAAAATCTTAACTATTGAAGGAGAAGAGGAATATAATCTTCCCTTTCCTTAATTGAGAGTCCTTGTACTAAGTTAAGTATATCCTAGTTTAACCACACAACTGAACTGATTAACAGCTCTCCTGGGGCTGGCCCTAAGGATTAGATATTTTTACGTAGCTAGGAAACAATTGGTTACCTAGCAACGGGACCTTCAGCTTATTGTGGGATACGAACTTATATCCAGAAATGAATTCTTATCACCAGAAATAAATTCCTCTGATTCCACATTGGCAGAACAGGGACTGAAGGTTTATGTGACTGGGTGAGGTCCTCTGCAAACTTTTTAGAAATTCTACATCTGCTTTCCGCTGCTCTCCTATTAGAATCATCATAAACAGCTCTTTTCTTTGGGGAAAGCAGACTCAGAGTAAATGGCAGGATGGAAAAGGACACAGGTAAGAAAGAAGGAGTAAACATTATGAATGGAAAAGTGGGAGCAGATATTGTATATCATTGGCAACAACGGATATAAAAGTGGTAATCAACACGTTCAAAATAACTTTGCAAAAAGGAAAGGTCGAGTACAAAGAACACCAGGCCAGGCCAAACTATTGATTGCCTTCAAGATATAATAAAGGAGGTCAACAAAGGATTCTCTAAATAACCACAGGCAATATGACTTTGTGCCAATAAGATCCGGACAAGTGTCCCATTGGATGTGATGATGATATTCTGAAAAAAATATGTTGAAAAAATGATTAAAATAAGTTACATGTGAGTGATGATTCTAATAGGAGAGCAGCAGGAAACTCCAGTAGGATTTCTAAAAAGGTTACAGAGGACCTAGTCACTCAAATGTTTTTAGTACAACGTCTCTCAGTCAGTTAAAAGTTAAGTATATCTTAGTTTAACCAGACCACTGAGCTGATTAACAGGACTCCTAGGGCTGGCCCGAAGGATTAGATATTTGTACGTGGCTAGGAACCAATTGGTTACCTAAGAACGGGATCTACAGCTTATTGTGGGATCCGAACCACATTATATCGAGAAATTAATTTCTAATCACCAGAAACAAATTCCTCTAATTCCACGTTGGCAGAGCGGGGAATCGATCACGGGACTACCGAATCGGTAGGCGAGCACGTAAACCACTCGTCCAACGAGGAACTGTCTCTCAGTCAGGGTTGGAGTAACTGTGATCTAATTGAAATGTAATTAATTACAGAATTTCCTGTTATCGTAAGTGAAAAGGAAACTATAGTAAGTAATTGTAATTCAATTAATTGCAGGATGATATAATTTGTAATTTAATTGTAGTTATAGAATTGAAGTGGTAAGGGTCGGCCTCTATTTGGAGTGATGTGTTGCTTATAAGACTTACATTTGCTCGTCCAGTTCAAGGATTTGGTCTCTGAACCAAGTTTTTACCTAAATATCTTCAAGCTCCTGTTCAGTTGAAAAAATAATTGACCAGGTCTTTCAGTTATCCGCCATCTCCTAGCTATAGTGTAGGGTCCAGTATTCAATTTTATCATTATTATTTCAGTAGATGACACATATTCACATAGAACAAGCACATAGGGTCCATTGGCTTGAAATTCAAGCTTTCAAAGAATGTCGGTTTCAACCTCTCGCCGCAGAACCCACACGGCAGCAGTAAGTAATCATGATAAAAAGCCAGCGATTTTTCATAGCCTCGGGGAAGACGCGAACCCGGGCATCTGAGTGGCATGCCACGATACTAACCACTTTACCATTTGACCAGCTGATTCAACTTAATCTTTAGACCACAGGTTACTTTTTTTAGATATTGTCTTATTCTCCCCTAATGGTGGTGACCAATAAATTGCCTTTCTTCCAGAGCACTTTTCATTGTCTGGAAGGAGAGAGCCTGATTTCTTCCAGCAGAGCTATATTCCAGCCCCCGCCCCCCAGCAACCAACAGCCCCCCAGCCACAATTTCCGTCAGCACATCCACACATTTACTTTATGAAAGTTGGTAAGCTTCTGATTGTTCTTCTCTTTGACTGTACCTCATCATCTCATACAAACCTTTATTACTTTCTCTTGTAGTTGCCAAGCATCATTTTTTTCCTACGAAAACATATAATAATACGTTATTGCAAATCACTCTTGAAAGAGATGCCATCACTGTATATAAGTCAGTTTTCCAACGAAAAAAATATTATCCAGCAAGTCGTTTAAAAACAACATTTGTGTCATGGTTTCTTTAGAAGAGCTTCGCTATTCATTCAAATAAGTAAGTCTATTTTTTTAAAAATTCACTCGCACATGTACATAACCACGCACAAAAGCAAAAAAAAAAGAAAAAAAAGAAGAATTACGGAAGAATATGCCTTTATATGAAATATAAGTTATTTTTTTAGTATTTTCTCGGGCGTTTTTCGCTTCGAGACGCTGACATTGTTTTATAAAGAATACTGATGCAAAATCTATAAAATCTGTATTTTTCTATTGCAAAATATATTCTAAGAATATATTTTTCTTTTTTTAGGTGATCGAATTAGGAAATTTTGAATTATTTGTTACAAAAAAAGGTGTTTTAGAGCGCTTACTAACAAGGTCATATTTCATCTAATATTTTTTTGTTTGCCAGTTCAAGCGGCCTAAAGGCGAACATTCGATGATGAAAAAAGTGCTTATTCAGGCTTTTTGTCTAAAACTAGTAAGATAGATTGAATGGAAATCATAAAGTTGCTTTGTTCAAGCTAAAAATAAACTTTTAAAAAATGCGAAGACGGAATTCAAATTTTCCTTTAATCAACCATTACTTTTTATGTAACTTTACATTTTTGTTCTGAGGTTCTTTGGTTCTAACAATGAAGGTGTTACTTTGGTTTGTTATACGTTACCTACTCCGAGGTGTAGTTCTAAACACCGTATGGTAAATGTAAAGTATACGGCAGCTCGTAGGTACCGTTTATTTAAATAATTTGTCGACCACACGATATAAAAATGGGTGTACCATATAATACTTTGATCCCCGAGGGGCTAGTACTAAACGGCGTCCCAAGGAGCTCCAGCCATGTTTAGTACGGGGTGCTACGCTAGTACTTAACATGGCGGAAGCTCCTTGTGACGAGGTGTTTAGTACTAGGTGACGAGTAGACAGCGAGCCAAAATGGCACCCAATGAAGAGTCATCTAAATTAATGGCGGAATGACAAGTATGAGAACGCTGGGGTGGATTATGGGAATGTCGCTGCTTGAGAGATTGGAAAATGATGAAATAAGAAGAAGGGTAGGCATAGTAAAGATTACAGAGGTCATAAGAGAGTCGCGAATGAGAAAGTATGGGCATGCGTTGAGGATGGATGACGAGGGGGAAGTGAAGAGTGCTTGGGAGGAATCTGTTAGGGGAAGAAGATCGAGATAGAGACAGAGAATTAGATGGCGAGATAAAGTGAAGGAAGATATGGAGAGAAGAGGTGGCGGATGATGCCTTTGATAGAAGGCAGTGGACAAGGCGCATCAGGCAGCCGACCCCTTAATGCAGGCAAGAGGACAAGTATAGTCATATGAGCCTGTCTGGAAGAGTACACAGATTCTTACCTGGAAGCCGAACGTCTCATCGAATCTAGGATTGCAGGTTTTTTTCCTAATCTTCGTTTGTAGGTATCGTCGCTCATCTGGCATCAAGTATAACCTGAAAGTTAAAGAAATACGAAGTTGAAGAAATAAAACGGATGAATTGAAAAAAAAATCTCGAAGAACAAATCGTCAATGATCTTGGCTATTTGTTTAAAAGTACATTTTTTTAGTTTTCTGTAAAAGAGGACTATTGAGATGGCTATTTGTCTGTCCTTCCGCACTTTTTCAGATCATCCTCAGGGCTTAAGAAATGACTGGGGCTAGAGGGCTGCAAACTGGTATGCTGACCATCCACACTCCAATCATCAAACATACCAAATTGCAGCCCCCTAGCCTCAGTAGTTTTTATTGTATTTTAGGTTAAAATTAGCCATGATCGCCAATAATACACCGGCCACCACCAGGCTGTGGCTGAATGTTTCGTGGGCCGTGACTGAAAGTTTCGTACAGCATTATATGCTGTACAGAAAACTCATTTGCGCCGAAGAGACTTCGGCATATTTTTTTGCAGGATGAATGATCCACCATTCCTGAGGGATACGTCTTTCGCAAGCATCCCTCAGGAGAGGTGGAGCATACATCCTGCCCATATGAACTCTCTCGAGAGACTGAGAGTTTCCAGCCCTTTTATTGGCTTATCAACTAACCATAAAACCTTCTCGAAAATAATCTCATGGTGTTTCTCACACCCGAATAACCAGGTGGGATGTAGAGCTAACCTAACCTAGGGGCATGGCAATACTGAAATACATCTCGGGAAATGCCATCCGGATCAATCTATTTCTCTTAGTCAAAATGCATATTTACTACAACTCCATGCCTTCATATTAATCGTAGAATACTTACATTTTTAAGGTAAATAATCTGCAAATATTTTGTCAGTGGCTTTTCCTCTGGTTCGCTGTTTCGCTTCAACTAAGGTACTTCACATACTATCTATCTATCTGTCTATATATATATATATATATATATATATATATATATATATGCACACATATATATGTATACATGCACACACACACACACACACACACACACACATATATATATATATATATACATACATACATACATACATATATATACATATATTATATATATATATATATATATATATATATATATATATAATATACATATAAAGATATATGCCATGAAGGAAAAATAAACGAATGAGGATCTGCAAGATCT
>NC_087209.1:78615209-78627709 GCF_015104395.2 Macrobrachium nipponense
AATTCAATGGTATGTAATTCTGTGATTATGGGTTATTTGTTTTAGGTGAACGATGTATGTGTGTGTGTGTGTGTGTGTAAAGAGAGATACTGATGAGACGTGTTGAGTACAAATTTATATCAAAATACCTTCATTCTGATATTAGTTAAACATTATATAGGTCATAGCATATTCGCTAGAAATATAACAAACGAAATTAGTATTCATCTTCACTGTAAATATATTTCTTTAAAATTCGTTTTAAACGTACGTGTCTTTTCAATATCGTTCATAAAGGGCAAAATGTGAAGGTAGAGAAATAATATATATATATATATATATATATATATATATATATATATATATAATATATATATATATATATATTTGCACACACACACACACATATATATATATATACATTAATATATATATATATATTATATATATATATATTATATATATATAAACATAAACATTCATGTGTCCCAGGAAGGTAACAGTCTAAGAGACATGCTTTATTATGAACGTTTCATGTTGCTTCAACATTTCATCAGGTCTGCATAAAGTAACAGATTTGTGTAATAAACTACAAGATAAAGGCACAAATTATCTAAAGATCAGCTGACATTAGATAATTTAAAACTTTAAAATAAAACATGAGTAAATGAGGAAGGCTGCCCATTCAAGGAAGGAAAACAGCCAAGTGACCACAACAGTTCGTACTTACATGCCCAGACAACGCTTAGGCCAGAGGAGACGAATAACATTAGAGTTGAAGCCTGGAGAGAGGTGCTTGATAAATAAAGACTCAAGGGTCGTTAAGTAGGCTGTTTGTTTAGTAGTGTCTATTATTGATTTTGGTTTTCACTGTAAATTTGCATTCGTGAGTCCCTAATACTAGAAAATTCCGGATTGGATATTCTTGACCCCGTCTTATGACTTAGACCTAAATGGCTATAATATCGAACTTGCAGTAGTCTTCTAGAGGATCTAACGTATTTACCAATGCCCAAGGCCTTAGTAATTACGTTGATCCTCTCGAAGACTATTGCAGGTTCGATATTATAGCCATCTAGGTTTTAAGACGGCGTCAAGAATATCCAATCCGGAATTTTCAAATATTAGGACTCATGCGTCCAAATGCAAAATTACAGTGGAAAAAAATTATTTTTCAATAATAGGGCACTTCTAAATAAACAGCCTAATTAACAACCCTTGAGTCTTTATTTATCAAGCCCCTCTCCCCTGGCTTAAATTCTAATGTTACTTCGTCTCCTCTCTCTCTCGCCTAAGCGTTGTCTGGGCCTTTAAATACGACCTGCTGTGGTCACTTGGCTTTCTCCTTTTCTTGAACAGGTAGTCTTCCTCATTTACTCATGTTTTGTTTTTATTTCAAAGTTTTAAATTATTTAATGTTAGCCGATTTTTTAGATAATTCGCGCTTTTATCTTGTAGTTCATTATTATAAAAACTCTTAATTCTTGCAGACTGATGATGTGTTGAAGCAACATGAAACGTTTCATAATAAAGAAGGTTTCTTAGGCAGTTGTATTCCTCGAACTCCTAAATGTTTTGTCTACGATCTTCCTGATGTACTATATATATATATATATATATATATATATATATATATATATATATATATATATATATCTATATATATATATACATAATATACTATATCTATATATATAGATATATTGTATATATACATATATGGATAATATATATATATGTGTGTGTGTGTGTGTGTGTGTGTGTGTGTGTGTTTGAATAAATATGAGCAGTCAGGAAAGATTACCTTTTATTATTTACAATACAATATGCTAAAGGAACTCTCGAAGGTCAACTTTCGACAATAGGCTACAGTGGCTCGAAGACGTTATCTTTATGAGCGATATCATTTGCTTATTTGTTTATCAATAAATTTTTTTATTTTTGCTTACTCTTGGAGCAAGGCTACAAGCGACTTTGTGGTTGTTGTTGTTCTTTGAATTTTTTGGGGGTAGGAAAGGTCTGTGGAAAACCCTAAAAATGTCTGAAAAGGTTGTTTCACATTGAGTTAAAGATACGAGAACTTTAGGATAGGACATTTAAGATTTATTTATTAGAATTAAAATGTAAAAGTTAAATAATGTGCATGTTAAACAGTACACAAATATGATTTCTAATCAAACATAGAGTATTTATTTTAATTTTCCTTGTTGAAACAAGGATCTACTTGATCGTAGATTTTAGCACGATTTAATGACGTTAAAATTAGGAATATAATGTTTACAACTTATGCGTGAGAGGATAATCTTGCTCGCACCCCGAGTAAGATGGAGGTTGGGTCACACCTTGTTTATTTACTCATTTGTGTGCGTATTGTCGAATGGCATTTCTCTCCAGCTCTGTATCTGCACTCGGCTAAAATAATCCTTGCTGAATGTTAGCATAAGATATATATAAGGACACTATTCTTAGGAGGTTACATACCAGCCAGTAGGGCACAGCACAGGCGATAACTCATGACGCTTAAAGTTAAACCATCAAAGGGTTAACATCATTTAAATGTGAATTTAAGATATTTTGAAAATAGATATATATGAAATGAAATTTAAAGATGGTAAGGTTTCATGTGCCAAAAAAATTTTTCTTTTACCTTTAATACTTTTGGAGATATTAGCATTTGAATAGCGTTAGGGCCGGCCGCTGGAAATGAGCCCGTTTCCAGTTAGACTTCGTGTCGCTCGTAATAAGTCACTTGAGTATTCTAAGAAGGTTATTGTTTAGTGCTAAGCGATAAAAGAAGTGGTTGCAAATGCATTCCCTGAATTCTTCAATGGAAACGACTGTCAAGTTCGTTAACGCATCGAACAACACCCTTAGCGGAGAAGAGCCATCAATAAGTAATGTAATAAAACCTTTCACGGCGCTTACTTCATCATAAGGAATGGCTGTAATAGAACCAAATACATGTCGAAATTGTTCCGGTTAAAAGGCCGAAATCTCATTTACCTTTTCAATTAGGAAATAATTTGTTTTCCTTACTTTCTCCCGCCTGAGTTTTATTAGTCTGGAAAGGTTCCATCGTGGTCTCCTTCCTCAAAAACAAACGTGTGGCGTGCTCACGTGGATGTTTGCCGAGCCTTACGCCAACTCTCTCACGCCATATCGTTAAACACACATGTCTACGTGCGTGGATGCGTTGAATTAGGTATATCATGCAATGTATATAACCCATCTAATGTCTATAACCATTAAATTTTTCTTTGCTATTGAATTATCCAATTACGTAGAACGCAGCAAGATATTATGTTGGATCAACCTCAATTTATAGGATATTTTCGTTTTCTATTGCCCACTAAATTCAGCTTAAAGGAATTATCCTTATCAGTTGGGAGACCTGTAATGCTCTTTGACAGGTAAGCGAACCAAGAAATAAGTTAACAATATTGGTTGTAAACCTACCAAAAAGTTTATTAAGTCATAATACTCACGCATGTGTTTATTTAGACACCAAAATAGCTAATAATATATAACTTTCAAAAGATTCAACTTTGTAGGCATGAGGGCTTCGAGGGCTCACTTGTATCTTCATAAAATTCTGCTTAAATAAATGAATCTACATGATCTCAATACTAAACTACTTTGATTTTGGTGGTAATTGCAGGTTTATTGTTCCATTTGTAAAGTTTTCTAAGAAGTCTTGAAATGTATGAAGGATTCTATGAAATATAGAGAAAAGGAAAGATGATAAGGAGGCATCAGACCAACACAGATTTCAAGACTTGTGGAATGTAGAATCTTATAAGATATCTCACTCATGTCAAAAGTGATAAGGGAAACATACAGAACGATTGTACGAACGATTGTCTGAACAATTGTCTGCATCGTTCGCAAAAGCATTGTGTATGGACTTGTCTGAATGCAAAAGTGGGCGGAGTCTCCTGGTCTGAACGATCTCAGCGGAAATATGTCACGACCAGGTTGCTGCTTACGACTTTTGTCTGTCTTCTAGCGATGATGCCATGACTTCCCGAGACAAAATCTTTGTTCAGACTGAAATCGGTGCGGAGATCGTTCATACTGTCTGAATAGTGTGTGTGTTTGTCGATACCGACAAACGCTCAGATAATAGTTCGTACAAACGTTCAGTGTTAGGGCGCCCTAAAACTTTGCAATGAGTTAGGGGTGGCACTTATTTCTAAGGTGTTGAAGAGAGTACAACGCTTAAACAAAAATCAAGTGTGTCTGGGAGGGTTAGTGTCCGTTTGCTCTTATTACAGGCCTGGTCTCAAAACACTATCATATCCAAAAGAATATCATGAACTTACGGAAAAGCAGCACATGGCAGTCGTTGAAGGTATTAAGCCGGTATGTAACTACCTGTAGTTACTCCAAGGTGCTAGTATTAACTATGGCTGATGCACCTTAGGACGCTGTGTTTAGTACTAGCCCCTCGGTGATCGCCTGCTCCGAGGTGCTAGTACTGAACAAGGCGGAAGCTTCTCAGGACGCCGTGTTTAGTAGCCCCTCGGGGATCAAAGTATTATATTCACCCATTTCTATGTGGTCGACAAATTACATTGATAAACACTATCTTCGTGCGGCCGTCTACTTACTTAGCACGAGTTTATCTCAGACTCTGACAAAGGTGGAGACATACTGGGTTAGTGTCTGTTTGCTCTTATTACAGACCTGAGCTATAAACACTGTCATACGCAAAAGAATATCAATAAACATTGGAAACCCATTACATAATAGTCGTTGAAGTATGCCACTGTTACTGGAGAGCTGTTTGCAAGGATCGCATTTATCCAAATGCATCTTTGTTTCAAAACTCTTGATGCTAAAATATTCTAATGCGAATGGTTAGATAAAAGATAAAAGACGGATTTTGATAAAAAAAAATGCCGGTGGTAGGTTGGATGAAGTATTTTTCTTTTGTCAGCATAAAAAAAAAAAAAAAAGGGGGGGGGGGAAACAGAACTGCAAACTGAACTAATTTTTCTTTTGTTAGGAAAAAAAGGAGAAAGAGAGAGAGAGAAAAAAAAAATGAACCGCAAAATACATCACTGGGAAAGGGTACGATTAATTTTCAAAAGCATGTTAGATTTTACATGAAAATCATATTATGGCGATAATGCCAGTGACAGCGAACAGTGCCATAAAGCTGACCTTCACGAAAAATAATTACCCTTTTATGAGCGTGATAGAGGGTTGCCGAGTGAACACAATAGGAATGGAAAAAAGGTTAATTCGAGGAAACAGGCGCTTGTAACGAAAGATAGAGATGAAAAATAGTGAAGAAAAATAGACAGATTCGGAACTCAAAATGGGTACCAGTCTTCTTTTTTTGGGGAAAATGGAAGAATGGAATTAGCAGGCCTAGAAAGAAGGTTGACTTAAAATAGATAATAAAAGCAACGTATGAAAGCATAGTAGGTAATAAAGTGTAGAAATGCAAAGAAACAGGTCATGGCTTCAGGAAATAACAGTATGTCATCACCAAAGTGGATATCTGAACAAAGCATATACTATCTATACATACACAAATATATATATATATATATATATATATATATATATATATATATATATGTATACATAGATATATATATATATATACTATATATATATATATATATATATATATATATATATATATATATATATTATATATATGTATGTATATACTACATATAATAATGTATGTTTTGTATTTATTATATATATATATATTATAATCTATAGTATATTATTATATATACATATTTATATCTTATAGATAATATTATAATATATATATATATATTATATATAGATATAATAATATATACAATAAATGTACCAAACATACATATATATTGTTAGTATATTAACCATAAACATTAATATTATATATATATAATATAGATTATATATAAGATTATACATACTAACCATTATACTTATATATTATATATATAATTAATATATATTATATGATATGAATATATATAGAGTATATATATATATATATATATATATTATATATTATATAATATTTCACTGTCTACATATACTGTCTATATGGACGCAATATTCCAACAATGGACGAAGAATGCCAACGTTAGACTCAGATGTTGCCGTTTGAGTTGAAAGGTTATGGCAGAGTAGTACATATTATAATGCAAAAAAAAAAATGTCAACTTTATTTTGTCCTTTCTCCACGACAAGTTTGTAGTGACCTACAGACGAAAAATGTCAATAGAAATAAGAGTTAGAAACATTTGCATGTATGTACAGTATGTATGTATGTATGTATGTATGTATGATCCCTCTCCCAAGAGAAAACTCAATGAATAAATTTAAATATAAACCACAACGAGTTTTAACTGACTACAGTCTTCTGAGTGAGTGCGTTTTGTGTGCGTGTTTTATTCATTCATTTTCTAGAATTGTTGACATTCTAATTTGTTACTATACGTATATGCAACAGTAAGCAAATACAACATTGCACGCGTTTAGGAACTTGAAACACATGAATGGTGTTGTAAATAATAACCGAAAACAACAATATTTTTGCTGATAGATTCAGTGCATCACTGTCTGAATAAAGTTGCATTCATTTTTTTTAACTCGAATTAACGCGTTTGAAATAACTGAATGTGCAAAATAACATCCATTATTCTTTATCGGTTCTGAAACTGGGTTGTAAAAATAACGATATTTCAGCAATCAATCATACCAATCTATGCATCCAATAAAGGTATTGATAAGCGACTCAGTCACAAAGTTGCAACACTATTGGAAATCATTAAAGCAGTCATGAAATCTTTAGTCAGCGGTGTTCTTTTAATCGATCATCTCCCATATGTAAACTTTACTGGACAAGATCTCGTTTTTCATAGCTTGCGTAAATAACACTATATCCAGAATTTATTCAATATTCATGTTTTATAGATGCCCATCATCGTGATTGTTTCAGAAATTTTGATCGACAAGCTAAATGCAATGAAAAATTACAGAATTGTTTTAAAATCTAATTTTATATGTTTTTTTTACAGAGAGTAATTGTGTCTTTAACTGATGTTCAGCCAATCAATTATTTCAATTAAAAAGTGTTATGAAGTACACCTCCGAAATTTAACAATAATATATTACCAAAAGGCTTACCATCTAAAGGTCCGTTATCATATCAACAATATTACAACAAAAGTGAATAACGCCGAGGCCTATATGCTGAACCCACCAAAATTACAACAATATCACAAAGAAAAACTTTATCCACACGCATCAGGTGGTTTAGGTTTATTGGTTTATGCCATTATTAGTCCCTGACTATTATTATTATTTATTTATTTTTTCTTTTTGCTCTATCACAGTCCTCCAATTCGACTGGGTGGTATTTATAGTGTGGGGTTCCGGGTTGCGTCCTGCCGTCCTTTAGTGAATCCATCAACCTTTTCCTTACCATGTGTGTGTGCCGTTTCTAGGATCATACTCTTCTGCATGAGTCCTGGAGCTACTACACCCTCCAGTTTTTCCAGATTCCCTTCCAGGGATCTTGGGATCGTGCCTAGTGTTCCTATGATTATGGGTACAATTTCCACTGGCATATTATTATTATTATTATTATTATATTATTATTATTATTATTATTATTATTATTATTATTATTATTATTATTATTCAGTAGATGAAACCTATTCATGTGGAACAAGCCCACAGGGGCCACTGACTTGAAATTCAAGTTTGCAAAGAATATGGTGATCCTTAGGAAGAAGTAAGAATGGGTGAAGGGAAATACAGAAAGAAGAGATCACATTTGTTAAAAAGGAAAAAAAAAAAATGATAATAAATTCATAAATCCATAAAAATGTATCAAAATGTATTGCATCTTCTCTTAAACTTCTGAAGTTCCAATTGCAATACATCCAACGGTGTGATGAATAAAGGACATCTGGAAATGAGAAGTTTTCAGGTTTAAATAGGACTAGGAGGCCTGGTGTTGACCTCCGGACTCGAAATAACCAATAACGACGAACATCGGAATTCGAAACAAGTGGCACTTCATGTAACAAATCACCTTGAATACTCATTCACCTGCCAAAAACTGGTCCCCCAATTTGTTGGGTCACAAGACGAAATTATAGTTTGTTATCTCTCTTTCCTCCTACAGCGAGCCAATAGACAGCAACAGACAGCACTTCCCAGACTGCTCTGAACTGAGCAGAATTTCAAAGACCAAGAACAAACTGTTAGGCTTCAGCTGTCATGCCTCTTAATGTCAGAGTTACTGAAGAGTTTGGTTTCTGTAGAGGAGAGTTGAGAAACTTTGGCAGAACGGACGGGAAAATAAGATAGCGAATCAACGCTGCGACAAACGGAATGTTTCATAGTCTTGTGGAAATGTGTGTGTGTGTGCGTGTGTAAGAGAGAGAGAGAGAGAGAGAGAGAGAGAGAGAGAGAGAGAGATTGGTCCATCTCAAAACGGCAGACTGATTCCAGAATATGCAAATTAGTAAATTAGAGTAATTAACTGACAGATATAATATGCATTATATTTGTTTCCTGGCAGGTGAACGCCATAATTAGCTGGAATATTACAGCAAACTATACAGAAAAAAATATGAGTCCTAATTATCTGATGTTCAGGATTGTTGACAATCAGTTCGGTTAGTTATCGTTGAAAGCTACGACCACCCATGAACTTTAACCTACAAATACACACACAAACACACACACACATGTATATATATATATATATATATATATATATATATATATATCTGTGTGTGTATGATGACACTCGATACACACACACACACACACACACACACACACACACACACATATATATATATATATATATATATATATATATATATATATATATATATATATATACAGCAAGTAGCAGACTTCTCGGGGACAGATTGGTTTATTTTATAAACCTGGACCTTCTTAGCCCCTGAAAAAAGAAATATTACCTGCAATGAACAGACTTTTCTGAGGGAGATTGGTTTATTTTAGAAACCTGTACATCTCAGGTGCTCAAACGTATCACACAGCAGCTGTAGAAATTTGAAATTTGTATAGTTTTCCTGTAGAGTAAAATGACGAGAAAACGCTCTTTTGGTTCCCTTGGCTTCCTCGGCTGCCTTGATCCCTTCATCTGCCTCCGTGCAAAAGGCAGATTTATCATCAAAGGCTCCTGTCATCACTCTCGACCTGCCTTTTGTCCTCCATTTCGACTGTGCAGTGTCAGTTAAGAAAAAGTTGATATATGTACATACGTACATACATACATACATACATACATACATATGTATATAAGTCATATGTGATATGACTTATATAATGACTATGTGCGGGCAAAAGCACTACAAGGCTACCGAGGACGAGGTGGGTTTGATGCAGTCTCCAAAACTAAAAATACCTGAGCGCAGTAGGTATTTGAGATGGGAGGCGGGATAAACTTATATCCTCTTGCGGTGGCGGGGTGGGCTAAGGCTTCACTGCCAGTCCTGGAATTGAAGATGTCGATGGTTCGAGCCCGTCGGCCGGCAATTCTATTATCGCTGAATAAATTCCCCTTCGGTTAAACATATATGAAGATATATTAATTCCTAGGTAGAGCGAATTAGATATTAAAGGGCATTTGTAGCTCGATATATTATAATATATATATATATATATATAATATATATATTTATATTTATATATTGTATGTATATATAATATATATATATATAATATAATATATATATATATCTATATAAATATATATATATATATATATATATATATATATATATATATATATATATATATATATATATATATATATATGATATATATTATTTATATAATATTATTATATATATATATATATATAATATATATATATATCATATATATATATATTATTATATATATATATATATATATATATATATATATATATATATATATATATATATATATATATATATATATATATATATATATATATACCTTTGCACGAAGACAGATGAAGGGATTAAGGCCAATGAGGAAGCGTTTTCTAATCATTTTATTCTACAGGAAAAGTACTAATTTCAAATTTCTACAGCTAATGTGTGATAAGTTTGAGCATCTGAGATGAACAGGGTAATATTCACTCTGTGAGGGACCAAGAAAGTCCAGGTTTCTAAAATAAACCAATCTCTCTCAGAAAAGTCTGTTAATTGCCGGCAATATTTGCTTTTTCAAGGACCAGGAACGTCAAGGTTTCTATAATAAACTAATGTCTCCCTGAAAAGTCTGTTAATTGCCATCCGTAAGGGCTTTAATTTTCCGAAGGCAAGCGTTGGTGGTTTATATAGAAATGCATTCAGATACACGTGAGAGCGAAAGGACCATTTATTCCAGCGTATCGAATATGATTCTCCGAAGACGAGTAAAAAAAAAAAAAAAAAAAAATTTAAAAAAAAAAAAAAATAACAATAGCTTGGAATAATCACCAGCCATATAAAATAGCCCTGGTTCCAAGAAGACGCGATGTTGGGATGGTCATTGAAAGCAAAGTAATTAAATGTCAGTTTCCGCATCTGACGACTCGAGAGCGCTCTGCTGCCTGTCCTTATGACAACTCTTGTCATATCGAATCTTATATGATAGCCGCTGTCACTTGGACTTCTCCAGTGTTTCTAATTATAGGGCTTCTTTGATTCTTTTTATCGTTATCACGTCCTGCGATAAGACATCTAGGCAAATTTCATCATCGCGAATTGATTTTTATTTCTTCATGCAGAAATGAAGACAACGATATACAAGGAATGATATGGTAGACTTTAATTCTTTTTTTTAGCTGACTGATTGTATTGCTTGAATTATAAACGTAAGTTTTCTGCAATTGTCTGAGCGAGATCTCATTAAAATGCTTGTGTAGTTGACTTCACCGCCAACTGCAGTGAATTAGATAGCAATGAAAAATTTCACTTTTTCACTCTTCAATGCCACGAATGATAACCTTTGCCATCATGCTCCTTCAAACCTTAGGGCACTTTCATCTTCACTTCAGTGCAACCTGTTTTTCAGAGAACGGAAAATTTCTGCATTAAAAAAAACTGCTTCAGATGTTTTTTTTTATTAAATTAAGAAACTAAATCGATGCTATAAAAGCGACTCAGTACCTAAATAAAAGTGAATTTAACGAAAGACTATTCAAAAAGAAGGGGACGAGGTCTGCTTGTTAGCAAGACACAAACTACAGATTGTCAGTTGTAAAAAAAAAGACAAGGTTGACGGAATTTTTCTTGACGAAGGAGAAATCTCATAATGATTTGCGGTCGTGAAAAATCATTTCCCTGGAACGACGACATAATTGTTTGTATGTTGCTTCTACGTTGCATGGAACCAGTGGTTATTCAGCAACGGGATCAACTGCTTTACGTGACTTCCGAACCACGTCGAGAGTGAACTTCTATCACCAGAAATACACTTCTCTCACACCTCAATGGAATGTCCGAGAATTGAACTCACGGCCACCGAGGTGGCAGGCCGAGACCAAACCGACCACGACATGAGGCGCTGAAACAATAATGGCTGTAGTTGCTGACTAAACCTGTATACCTCAATAAACACATTTGAAGAATGAAGGGGAGCCATTAAGCTAGTGTCTGGAAGGCGTCCTTGATGGTGCGAATCGCCCTCCCATCTTCAATGATTGAAAGACCATTTTCTGTCATGAAATACTTATAGGGATGGTCTTAATTATAATGGCAATTATGGAGGTGGGGGGAGGGAGAGGGAGGGAGGGAGGGAGGGAGAGGGAGGGAGGGAGAAGGAAACCACCACTTCAGGTAATCTTGTCTGAAAATCAATTGGAAATCCAAGAAAGAACTGATTTCCAAATAAAGAAACAGTGTCCCAATAATGGTAGTACAAAAACTGGCTGCAACGCATCATGACTTTTTCCAGAGTATATAAAGTGTAACATTATCACTTCTTATTTTGGAGAATGATCAACTGTAAACAGTTGAAGAAATTCACAGATTATCTTATTTTGGAGACCGACAATTTATATCACTGGTGAAGGATAAACAAGAAGTTCTCAGACCTCGATCCTGAGGAACACCAGACATGATAAGTGTAGGCTTTCTAAAATAATCGTCAACAACAATCCTCTGTCGAAGGTCACTTAATAAACAGAAACCAAGTATGTAGCCTTCTATTGGGACTTTATATAAGGCAGTGCTAGGTGCAATTATACTAAGTCGTAGTAACATTACCATAGATGTAACTATACTCGTTTTTTTTTCATCTGTCCACCCGCCTGTGGTGTTTGCGTATGGTAACACTGCGTCCCAGGCTTTAGATAGTTACATTCAGTTTACATTCAACAATAATAATATCTATTTCGAATATTAAGGGTGTAATTCGCATACAGTAAATTATTAAAACACTTTCCAGTTGCAAATGTACACCCAGATATCCTTTTATTTACCTAAAACTTACACATAGCGTAACTATCTAAAGCCCGGACGCAGTGTTACCATACGCAA
>NC_087209.1:78630209-78632709 GCF_015104395.2 Macrobrachium nipponense
TCCCATATCTTTCTTATTTCTATTTTCAGGTCTTGATACTCATCAATCTTTTCTCTCTCTTTCTCTTCTACTCTGGTGTCCCATGGTATTACGACGTCAGTGATTGACACTTTCTTCTTGATTTTGTCAATCAACTTCACGTTTGGTCTATTTGCACTTATCACCCTATCTGTTCTGCTACCATAGTCCCAGAGAATGCTTACCTGGTCGTTTTCTATCACTCCTTCAGGTTGGTACTCATACCATTTATTACTGCAAGGTAGCTGGTGTTTCTTACACAGGCTCAGTGGAAGTCTTATTATTATTATTATATTATTATTATTATTATTATTATTATTATTATTATTATTCAGGAAATGAAACCTATTCACATGATAAAGCCCACCACAGGGGCCATAGACTTGAATTTCAAACTTCCAAAGAATATGGTGTTCATTAGGAAGAAGTAAGAGGAAGTGCAGGGAAATAAAAAAAGAGAGAGAGAGAGAGAGAGAGAGAGAGATATCTCACATATTTAAAAAGGAAAACATAAATCAACAACTGAATTAAATGAATGAAAATGTCTCAAAATGCGAGCAGGATAGTATCAGGGTAGTAATGCATTGCATCCTCGTTTGAACTTCGGAAGTTGCAATTGTACGACATCTTCTGGGAGACTTCTCACATGACATCCTCGAGGAGACTATTCCACATTTGCTTGATATGAGTCATAGATCACACCGTGACATTTTGGGAGAGAGAGGAAAGAGAAAATTGATTGTCAACTCGCTGTGGAGGCGGTTTCAGCCTATCAAACGTTACGCTAAAGTATAGGTGCTATTCTCGGTGCGAAATTGCGTTGCTCTGAGTTTTGTCAATATTCGGTGACTAGAATAGAGCGTTTGTCGGGAGAATATATCACGTTTTCCAAGACGGACTCTGTGGTGTCTAATTAAGAGACAGAAGTGAATATCATATTGTTTATAGTTCATAGTGGTTGAGTAACTCACTTTTATTGGATTTGTGAAGAATTTAAGAATATATATATATATATATATATATATATATATATATATATATATATATATGCGTGTGTGTATGCATACACACACACACACACACACACTATATATATATATATATATATATATATATATATATATATATATATATATAGTATATATACACAGTAACCAAAAGAAAACGAGGAAACAGAGGAACGATGAAACACTATGCGGGAAATGGAGCCACAAACACAGAAATGTCACGATCACGATCAATACTGCTATCAACAATGGTCTCAGAAAAAAAAAGAAAAAAAAAAAGATGGGAGTTCACACGCACAAAAGTAATAAACAAGAGAGAGGAGAGAGAGAGAGAGAGAGAGAGAGAGAGAGAGAGAGGTTTCCTGGGATGCTAAACTTATCAAACTGACAAGAGTATGAATTACTTCTTTACTGTAACATCAAACTGAATGATCACGAGCTGTATATAACTTGTTTTCCAAGTATATGAGAATTCCTAAACAGGAATACCTCGAAGGGGTTAGTGCCGCCAGTGCAACCCACGCGGTGCACTGTAGGCATTACTTAAAAGGTTCTTTGCAGCGTCCCTTCGGTCCTTAGCTCCAACCCCTTCCATTCCTTTTACTGTACCTCCGTTCATATTCTCTCTTTCATCTTACTTTCCATCCTCTGCTTTGGAATTTTCCCCTGTTACACCTTTTAAGCCTCCTTTATCTTCAATTTTCCTTTCAGCGCAAAATGACCTCATAGTCCCCAGCTCTTGGCCTTCGGCCTAATTTGTATAATATTCTATCTATCTTTCTATCTACCTAAACCGGAACAGAATTTCGAGGATCTTTCGAACACGTTTTCACACTTTCACGAGATATATCTGCCAATAACTCTTCTGAGACTTTTGCGTACCATCATACGCTTTTCTTTAGTCTGGCAACACTGTTTTTTGTTCTTTTTTTTCAGGAGCTGACTGTAAATATCCGGACCCGATATCCTTGAATAATCTAACTTGCCTCTGATTGGCTGATGAGTTTGAATTGTCACTTGAGGTACGTGGTGAGGTGCATGAGATGCCGCCAATCACTTTTAGATTCAATATTGGCTGTAGATATTTCCATGCAGCTCAAAAGATGAAAAAAGATGAAGAAATAAAACCTAAAACCAGAAAAAAGATGAATATCATTCAATTCAGTTTTAGGAGGAAAGACGTTACTCAAATCTTATTGATTTTGGACACAGTTACGCTGGCATTTAATTGGAAATGTAATCGTTTCCATATGATTCGTGAAAAAAAAGGAAAATCGGAAATAGTTCGAAAATAGTCCATCTTCCAGAAGATAACTTTTGAATAAGGTAAAACCAATTCTTCTAAATGAATTTGTCTTTTATGTTAATTCATAAAAGGAATAATGGACAACAGATGTATGACTGGTATTCGTTTTACAGCACATTAAATTGATGTTTACTTTTTTGCTTGCATTTCCTGATCTACAGTCGCCAAT
>NC_087209.1:78642709-78687709 GCF_015104395.2 Macrobrachium nipponense
CCACACAGACACACACGAGCGCGCGGACACATACACGTACTGCTCCCGATACCCAATTAAACGCAGGATCAATTATCATATCACAAACAGAGCTGCGTTTGCCTTGTTTCGTTCTGTTTATTATAGAGAAAGATTTTTTGCCCTTTTTACTGTTCATCCATTATCTTTATTCCTCTTTTTAAGATTTTCGGTGTGGAAAGTCTCTAGCATCTAATTAAAGCTGATCACATTTTTATTGTCTTTTTGCTGGGTTTCCTCTTTTTATAATAATAATAATAATAATAATAATAATAATAGTAATTTAAAAATACTCATAGTAGCATGAGTCTTCAAATGGAAAAAATATCCACAGTTATGTAAATGTATATATATTAAAATTTAAAACTGTAAGGATTCCCGAAAGCTATCCTTACGGTTTTAGATTTAAATATATGTACATTTACATAACAGTGATTTCCCGCTCTGCCAACGAGGAATCAGAGGAATTTGTTTATGGTGACAGAAATTCACTTCTCGATATAATGTGGTCCGGATCCCACAATAAGCTATAGGTCCCGTTGCTAGGTAACCAATTGGTTCCTAACCACGTAAGAATATCTAATCCTTCGGGCCAGCCCTAGGAGAGCTGTTAATTAGCTCAGTGGTCTGGTTAAACTAAGATGTCCTTAATAATAGTAACGATAAATCTGTTTTAACTGTATCTTTTCTAATGAAAAGATATTTCTATTCGTTCACAACAGTGCTTAGATTAACTTCTGTTTGATTGTCATTACTGTTGTTAGTTTTATTACTAAAACAAAACAAGCTGTTGAACAGGCACAGTGGTCAGTGTCGTGATAGGCCTCTCAGATGTGGCGAGTTCGCGTCTACCCCAGGGCATTGAAAAATCTCTGGCTCTGTATTATGATCAAGTGAAGTATATCTTAGTTTAACCAGACCACTGAGCTGATTAACAGCGATCATAGGGTTGGCTCGAGGGATTAGATATTCTCACGTGGCTAGGAACCAATTGGTTACCTAGCAACAGGACCTACAGCTTATTGTGGAATCCAAACCACAATATATCGAGAAATTAATTTCTAATCACCAGAAACAAATTCCTCTGACTCCACGTTGGCTGAGCGGGGAATCGAACTTGGGACTACCGAATCGATGGGCGAGCACGTATACCACTCGTCCTACGAGGAACTCATGATCAAGTTACTGCTGGAGTTTGGGTGGGATCTTTGGTGGGAGGTTAAAACCAACGTTTTTTGGAAGCTTGAATTTCAAGTCAATGGCCCCTTTGGTGTATTTATTCTATGTGTAGAGGTTTCACCTACTGAAATAATGAATAATAATAATAAGCTCAAAAATAAAAGATAAATAATTTTGGGTCAGATGGAAAACTAATCGTTTGGAAAAAAGCGATATTTTGGCAGCCGAATTGCCTGCCCAGAGTTGGCCCTAGTGGTCCAAGTTTAGGAAACGGTAACTTACGACCATCATTGTAGATTGTCGAAACAAAAATTTATTAAAATATAAAAAAAAAAAAAATTGTCGTGATGTTTGTCTTCCTCTTGATATGTAAGATTATGTTCAATCCCCACTACTAACTGTTTCTCGTCGATGGATTTTTTTTTAACAGTGCTAGACACTGGACAAGGTATACATTTCCTGGGTATTATTTTCATACCTGTTCAATATGGTAACCAGTAACTCATTTTGGCGTCCTATTTATCACTCATCTATTTTATCACCTCTCTTCTTTTGTTCCCTCCTTATCTCCCAGCACTCCACCATCCAAATCCCTCTCCCCTCTGTGACTCACCATAGTCTACGAACTACCACATACATAATTTACAGTTTAGGGCAGCAAAGAAGTCCGTCATTCTCAGGGACACAGTACTTTGCTCCTTTTCTCACTATAGTTATCGAATAAATGGAAGTGATATAGATGCGTAATTACACACTACAATGTCCGAGGGTTGTTTAGCAACGAAGCCCCAGAGACGAATTCCAAAACATTTCTTCGTTCATCGTTCAACGAAATTCTTCGTCAACCAAAATCAATCCGAGAAGAATCCTTTTACTGGACACCTCAACTCAAATCACCACCCTGGAATACCAGGTGAAAAACTCGAGATGATTGATTGTTCTTCCTTAAAACTTTGTTTTCACTCCGCCAAGGTTAATTCCCGGACACTGACCTGCTATGTTGCTATTTATTCAACGAGACTGTCTGGAAAGACGACGAGAAGGAAGTACTATAGTAGATTCACATCTCCCTTGAATGTGATGTCTAGGCCAGTCCCTTACGACGCTCCTGATTGGCTGTTGATAAGCCAATCACAGGGCTGAAAACTCTTAGTCTCTCGAGAGTTCACATAGGCAGGTTGTAGGTACAACTTCTGAGGGATCCGTCTTTCAAAAGTAACCCTCAGGAGAGGTGGAACATACATCCTGCCTATGTGAACTCTCGAGAGAGACCGAGAGTTTCCAGCCGTGTGATTGGCGATTTATCAACTGCCAATCAGGAGCGTCGTAAGGGACTAGCCAAGACATCAAATGCACGGTTGATGTGAATCTAACTATCGAAAGTATGTCACAAATAGAAAATCTTAGCGGTTATTGTATCTCCCCTGAGATGCGTCATCCTCTTGAGTGAAGTTGTAAGGATAGTCCTTAGAGAAATCAAAAACGTTTATATAGATCCACTTCACGCTAACAGGAATGAGGGACATTAAAGCCACCATATTCCTAAAAATGGCAGGGTGGTGTGAGATTTCAATCGCATATGATCAGGTCACCGAGTTCCAAATACTAGATCCTCTCAAGGGAAGGATCTTGTTCCAAAGAATATGTCTTACTTATGCCTCTAGATGCCTCCCTTTAGACACACACACACACATATGTAATATATATATATATATATATATATATATAGATATATATATATATATATGATATGTATGTATGTATGTATGTATGTATGCCCATGTGTGTGTTATTCTGTGTTGAGTCCATAGGATGAAAAAGAAAAAAAAAAAAAACAAAACATAATAGGACTTTTTTTTGAATTCTGTAGATAAACAGAGAGAGAGAGAGAGAGAGAGAGAGAGAGAGAGAGAGAGAGAGAGGTATCTGTTAGGAGTGTTGTGTAGAAGCAATGGGGAGATGAAAGCAAAATGAGAGAATGGGAAAATCGACGTATAATTAGAGGATAAGAAATAACTATTTTTATAGCTTGCTGGGGCTGGTACATGACGCCGCACTTTTAGCACCAGTCAGAGATTAGTCGACCATCCTGCCTTCCAGCAGGTAAAATAATTCATCCAATAAACAAAACTAAAAGCAACTGTTACTTCTATTGACTAAATGGTGGTTTACTTGACTATAAATTAGTACGTCTACAACCTGATGTCTGTAAGCGAGATATCGCTAGTGTTCACAATATATAATAGCACTAAAGATCAATAAAATGTTAATCTAGTTACATATAAAACATTTCTCAGATGTGAACAGTTGTATAAAGCATCGATCTTTCCCCCATTTTCTGTACCTTGTCTTATTTATACATTTTCTGTAGTTTATTGCCATTTTTTTGCTGTTGAAAATGTAATTTGTTCTACCAATAAGTTTTTATAAATGTATGAGTATATAATGATTCATATAATGATTTATTCATTGCAACCAAATGAATTACTCAAGTGCTAGATTAAACGTCGTTTCACTTTGATATAATGATGGGTATTATTTTTAAACATGGCTGCTCTTAACACTAACGCCTTTAGTTGATATTCTAACAAAACCTTTCATATTCTCATCATGGCAAAATAGACTTAGTGCCTAAGTAAAGGAAATTATTTTACAAAATGTTAGAGCAATACGTCGACATCTCTCGTGTACAGCCTCCCATGAAATTCAGAAGGAAATCCATTTTTCTACTAAACCTCGACTTCACTCTTTCAATTTCTCTACCAAACCTCGACTTTCATCATCACAACAAAAGGATTTGAAAGGCTTCGTTTTCTTTCTGCCAATCTAGATCTATCTCTTGGTCCAACTCTGAAGACAAGGGAGAAGACAGTGGGGTCAGGAAGAGAGATTAATAAAAATAAAAGGGGGAGAAAACCTGAATCGCAATTGACTGAGAAATCTTTTTTTCCTTCGAGGTCACTGATTCAGTAAAGCAATCTTTTGGCAAATGGATTTCTGGGCTTGTTTGAAAAGTAGGGCTTCGACCTCTGTACCAGTTGCATCATTTTCTGTCTGTGATCTCTTGTTCCAGGGAGGTTTTCTCGACATTACAATTTCTAACTGTAGCATATATGAAGTAGATTGTCTTTGTGTATATATCCATGAAAATATTTCAAATCGCACTCTACTCTTACCAGGCAGGTTTAATCAGTTCTTACTGATGACGTAATTTATGCAGTTGTCCAAGATGCAGTCTTTTTCCAGTATGGGCCCTTACCTGGAGAAGGATACGATGAGAAAGGCCGTAAAAGGCCTGGCGCAGACATCTTGACTTAGTCCAGCTTCAGATATGATATATGGTCTTGTTGATCAAGTAACTTATCACATTTGTATCCAGATAATTTTACGTTAAATTAAAACTGAACTCTTATTTGCATTCTTTTTCAGATAAAACAATCCCTAACAGGACAATAAAATTGTAATGAAACAGCTGCGGAACAAACAAACAAATATAATGACAAATATCATCATTGTACTGTTCTCTGTAAACTACGGACTGCTGAGAAAACTGTTCCCATCGATGGCAACATTAAAGGCATTATAATCACCATGCTACTGGTTATCTTTTAATCAATGTTTCTGATAATGTTACGGTGAAAACGTGTACATTTTCGAGGTTATTAAAAACACAAAGATTGTTTTGTGTCGAGAAGTGTTCCGAATTGTACTCTAATTCATATGAGTAGAACCAAGTCATGCTATTCTGATTCCAAAGAACTATTGTAAATTTTGTATGTAGATTATTAAATAATAATAATAATAATAAATGTACATTTATGGATGATTGTCGAATTATATATCTTATATTTTACCGATAATATTAAATATAAAGTCATATGAAAGAAATTTATTGGTTGATATTTAAAACAAGCAAAAGATACACCGAAGTTTCCTCAGTGCTGTCGAGTTTCCTGAACATCGTAAAATCAAGGCCACCCGGTGGTCTCGGTATAATGCCATATGAGCCCCGGCCCATGAAACATTAACCACGGCCAGGTGATGGACTGTCTTATACCGTTGCTGGAAGCACGATTATCGCTACTTTAACCTTAAAATAAGAAGTACTTAGGATAGAGGGCTGCAATTTGGCATGCTTGATGATTGGAGGGTGGAACATAACAATTTGCAGCCCTCTAACCTCAGTAGTTTTTAAGATCTAAGGGCGGACAGAAAAAGTGTCGACAGACAGACAAAGGCGGCACAATAGTTTTCTCTTACAGAAAACTACAAAGGGGATTAGTATTTGCACGAAAAGTAGAACATTGTCTGGTACTCACGTGTAAAACCTGGAAGACATATCTGCAATTTCTTTAAAATTCCACCAGAAATACGCAGTCTTATACAAAAATGCTTATTTCCGAATGCTATCCTATTGTTTTTAGAACGTATATATTTAAAAACATCCATGAATAGGCCAAAGGTGTCATCCAAGAAAACGATTAGACATAAGGGACCAACTGTGGACTGAGTAAGATACCACCAAAAATAATATTGGAAACAAGGCGTCAGCGACTAACATTTTATGTCATTTCAGCTCTCCAGCGGAAAGAAAGAGGTTGCAGTAAATCTTAAAAGGATGTATCTGCCATTTTCAAAAACAAGGATTGAACAATGTCTGAGTGATACAAACAGCCTCCCAGAGGATGTTGTACAATTGGAACTGCAATATTACCTACCAAAAATACTATTCATCTTGCATTTTAATACTTTTTTGAAATTATCTTTTTACTAATTTATTTGTTTCCTTTATGATAAGTTGATTCTCTTCTTTCAATATTTCACTTTACTTTCTCTTAATTCTTCCTAATAGTGAACACCATATTCTTTGGAATCTTGAATATCAAGGTAGTGGCCCGTGTGGGATTGTTCCTTATGAATAGACTTCATCTTCTGAATAATAATAATAATAATAATAATAATAATAATAATAATAATAATAATAATAATAATAATAATAATAATAATAATAATAATAATGAATACTTTGGAACTAGAATGCAATAAAATTCTGTCAAATATGTTTCACCTTGCTGAAGTGCATGAAACACATAGTATGGTTAAGTAGTACCTTGTATATGGAGAGTATCATAAGAAAGGCTAAAGAATTTTTTTTAATAAGTTTTAAGAAAAATAATTCGTAACCTTTCAACGCTGCAGGAAAATTCTGAGTATCTCCCGATTAATGTAGACGGGAACTGAAAGAGGAATTATTATACAAACCGGCTATGATTTATTTCAGATTATGGTAACTGTTACTTAAAGTCACCGATCTCAATCGAAGATTTTTTCCATTCTGAAGATCACTGAAGGATGAGTGTGTCTCATGAAACAGATGGAATTAAAAACCATTCGATTAAGTTAAGTATATCTTAGTTTAACCAGACCACTGAGCTGATTAACAGCTCTCCTAGGGCTGGCCCGAAGGATGAGATATTTTTGCGTGGCTAGGAACCAATTGGTTACCTAGCAACGGGACCTACAGCTTATTGTGGGATCCGAACCACATTATATCGAGAAATGAATTTCTAATCACTAGAAACAAATTACTCTGATTCCACGTTGGCTGAGCGGGGAATTGAACTCGGAACTACCGAATCAGTAGGCGAGCACGTAAACCACTCGTCCAACGAGGCACTACAACCATTCGGTAAAGAAAGAAGAAAGCTCTCTTGACTTCGTGGCAAAATCCATAAATTATAGACAGAACTTTATGGCTTACCCATTCAAAGGGTAATTCATTACTAAATGATAAAATTTTTATGAGTAACTACAGAAAAAATGTCAACATTGAAATACATAGATTATTTGTAAAATATACACATTAAAAATTTTTAAATATAAACCCGAGCGGTAGGATAAAATTATATTTGTTAATTTTTGGTATATTTTAGTCACCTTTGATAAAATTCTGCTTGTAATACTATTAAAGCCGTAAGATATTGTCCATTTTCTCTAATGAAAGCTTAAGAAAATCATTTCCAGTGCCGAAGTATAATAGCACCCATATATTCAAAAAGAAGTTAACGATGAGTCTGATCTAACGAATATATCTATAAAAAAAAAAACATAGAGTTAGATCTGATGAATAATTCTATGAGAAAATAGTCTCTCATTTCAGCCTCTGTTCACTCCAAAATCTGCCACCAAAATTTAATAGTAATATGGAGGTTATAATGAACTGAATAGAGGAGGGATACATCAATTGAGAAACTATGGTACACTCCACAGTTCATGCAAATTGAATACTTATTTCATGAAGCAGAGAGACCAGACAGGTTGCCGATCTTGTCAGAAAGACGACCAATATTCTTAATTCCCATCAGGAAACCAATTCCTGGAATGTTTGGTTTCCCTTCGATAGTCATTAATAATGTAATGGACTCGCAATGGTGAATTAATGATGCATCCTGGGTTTCCGCCTCCTATTTCACAGGGGGTTCAACAAAAAAAAAAACTGGGATAGTGGTGTGAGCCATCTGTAATTCTGAATATATATATATATATATATATATATATATATATATATATATATATATATATATATATATATATATATATATATATATATATATACATAGGCTCTACTGGGCATTTTTACCAGATACAGACATAAATGTAATAGCCCAAATGCCCTCTTACCTTCTCCAAATTCTTTGCCCTTTTTTGGATACACTTGTCGCTACAAAGGCTTGAGATCCAACTTCAAGGAAATGTGAAGAAATCATGATGTCCAGTGGTGGGAAACGAACCCGTAATACCATAATCACGACGAGGTCACCTTGCCAACCTATGTATATATAGTTTTTAACACACACACACACACACACACACACACACACACACACATATATATATATATATATATATATATATATATATATATATATATATATATATATATGTCTGTGTGTGTGTTAATATCTATATATACATAGGTTAGCAAGGTGACCTCGTTGTGATTATGGTATCGCGGGTTCGTTTCCCTGCTACCGGACATTATATCTTCATATTTCTTTCAAGTTGGATCTCAAGGCTTTGTAGTGACAAGTGTATCCATGTATTCTCCATATACACACACATATATATATATATATATATATATATATATATATATATATATATATATATATATATATATATATACTATCTGGTTACCCGCCCTACAGGCGGGTCCCAGCTAGATTGGTCCATGTAACCGAGAGCATAGTTTATGAAAAGAAAATAGATAAATCAAGCAACAATTGAATACAGTACCACGACCTGAATTGTGAGGAATGCAAATCTGACAAAACAATCAACATCATTGAATATGAATATCAAAACGAAGCTTTATGAACATATATGGAAAGAAAAATTCTTGGTGTTGGCAGTGAGATTGCGATTCACCGGAGAGCCTTTTGGTAGACTATGTTCTTTGTTTTTCCCTCGGGTGACAAAATGAACTGGCGTTCCGGAGAGCCCACTCTTGAGCACACCACATAAAGCTGCCCTTGAGAAAAGCAAGGTTGCTCCAAGTTGATGCCAGCCACTCTGAAAGACTGTCCCTGGGCTTTATTGATAGTCATTGCAAAAGCCATCCTGACTGGGAACTGAAGGTGCTTGAAACCTCTACCTCTTATTTTCTCTCTCTATCAACCTCATTCCCATACCACCCTCTATGATGTCATTGATGTTTACCCATAGTATTCTTTTCCAACTGATAAGTCATATGTATACAGAAATTTGTAAAGTAGCTAAGTCTATGGGCTATGGCCAAGCCCCCCGTTTTCACGGTCAGAACGAGCTCTGTTTCAGGGAATCCCTCTCACCCTTTGGAGGGGGGGGGGGGGGGGGGGAAAAAAAAAAGGGGGGGGGGGGGGGGGGGGGGAAGGGGGGGAGGGGGTTTAGAAATTTTAAGAGCCCGGCCTCCCGGGGGTTTCCGGGCTCCCGAAAGTAGGTCTCGACCTTCCCGGGGTGGAAACCATCTCCGTTCCGAATCTCAGTCCTGTCAGACCGACGACGGCCCGGACACCCATACCAATCATACATATATACACACATTGCCAAATATATAATAGATATATATATATATGTGTATATATGTGTGTGTGTATACACGTGATACTTTCATCACGAATTCCCCATAGAACATCGTTACGTTTTCAGACGGTAAATTAAAAATAACCTATTAATATCGAATTCATTATACAGTAGCTGATTTTGTATTCATTTACAAAACGGCCTTTTTACTTGCCTCTGTATGATAGGCGGTTACTTTGCTGGATCCCTGTGTGTCCAAGAGGCTTTTACTCGAGCTTTCCAAAATGTCAACATTAGAAGAGAACTGTGAGTGTTAATATTATCCGCTAGTATGAGGGGGCACCATTTAATAATACAATCATCCCCACTTGAATCATGCTGGCTGGTATCAAGGCCCCTAGAATCCTCAGACAGACCTTTAAGATGGTTCTGCCATTGAACTGAATTAGACTGAATATAAAGTTTAGGTGACAACATCATCAAATGGCTGAAACTCCCATCACAATTCCGCCACTAGTTTTCAACGTGTCTGAATACCAGCTACGATATTTTTAACTGTTAATCATAAGGAAAATAATTCTATGCTGTGGAAAAATTAAAACTGCTAAAGTCAAAGCGAAAATGGAACTAACTAGGATTTACAACTCATATACAAACAGTTTTAGTACGCCTGTCAGCTTACGCTTGAAGTAATCTCCACTAAATTGTATATTTCAAAGTTTCAAAGCCAATCTATAGGTCATAGTTATCGCTTTTTGTTGTTGTTTTTCTTGTGGGGTAGTAAAGATCTGTGGAGGAGCCTAAAAAGGTCTGAAAAGGTGTTTCGCGTTGAGTTAAAGATACAGGAATTTTAGGATAGGATATTTATGATATATTTATTAGAGTGGAATTGTAAAAACTAAATAATGTGCATGTTAAACAGTACAGAAAAATTATTTCTAATAAAGTGTAACGTGTTTATTTTAACTGATCTATTTGACAGTAGATTTCAGCACGCTTTAATTTACGTTAAATTAGGAATATAATGTTTACAACTTACACATCCCCTTTTTTCAAGCTTTTTATCGTTGTTCAGACTCAGGAAAATGTAGATCAAGACCTGCACTTTTTGGACTACTTGGATTTATCATCCCTTATAAAGGTATCCAACATTAAAACAACTATGATCTCGATGGTCTCAATAGAACGTTTATACTTGTATGTAGGATGTATAAATAAGAGGAATAACTGCTTTTATTTTCACGACGGCCCGTATACAAACCGGGATATGGTTGGTGGCAATATCTAAATTACTCAATGAAACCCACTTCACTCGTCTTTCAATTATTATTATTATTATTATTATTATTATTATTATTATTATTATTATTATTATTATTATTATTATTATTATTAAAGAACTTCATCAAGGAAATGTGTCACTGATATATGAACAAATGACTATCAAGAAACAGTTTGTGATGACCTGCCATCAGGTCAGACGATCGTTAGATACACGTATTACCATTCAAGGAATCATAGAACAGTCTCTTTTGTAACTCGTAGGATAGATTACTTGACATCAGCCGTCATTCTCTACCTGTTACCAAATGGTATTTCCTACAGCAGTGGCCATATTTCCTTTATTTAACGGCGCTGAATGGCCATAAGAGTCCCAGCGCTTGGGTTTGTCCCTAAATCATCATCCATCCATCCATTCAAATTTCCTTTATTGTTCGATCGATAGAGAAAATGGGTGGGAGGAATAAGTCTTGGCTGATAAGAGTTTTTTTTTCTTTTAAGTCTGCTTCTAGTGCCTTGAAATCCCAAATACAGTTACTTATATGTTGGAAGCTCTTCGTGGATTCCGTGCTATTAAAATAAAACACGGAAGATACAACTGAAACAAAATCCTTCATGGTCTCAAATTTTAATGTCTTGAAAGAGGATCAACATGAATGTAAACAGAAAAGGAAGTATTACGACTCATTAGAAAAAATAATTATAATAAACGTATTCACTTCAGAAAAGGAGTGCATGCTTACAAAACACGAAGGCAGAGACACTTCTCTGGATTGCTAGCGAGAAAATGGTGGCGCAGTTAATGAAAATTGTTTAAAATTAATAACGCTAGAAAATTCCGCTTTTGCCATGTGTCCCCTCTAACATACAAAAAGTGTAATAAAAAGAGTAAAAGTGTAAAGTGGCTTAGTTAATGGGATTATCGCCACATGCCGCTAGAGACCAGAATATAATGTAATTAAAATGGTTTTATTTCTAAAAAAAAAATTATCATTTTATAAAAATTAAACTGTAAAGCAGAAGGAACTGGGAATTTTAGGTTAAAACATCACGGAGAGTATGATATGAAAATAGAAAATTTTATAGCAAAATATAAAGTTTTTTTATAAGCTTTAAACTCCAGTCCTTTACTTTTGCTAAGGAGGTTTTGCTATTGGATGGTTTGCCTTCGTGCTGGTACGATGAGGCGGATTGCAATGAAAAATGGTGAACACATTTCTTAGGCGGCAACTACTGATGCTTACCCTTTGGCAGAGATCCACGAAAATGGGACTATTTATCGGAAGTAGAAACCATTTCGACCTTCATGGCTATTCCCAATGCAAAATAGTGAACACGATTCCCAGGTGGTAACTACTGATGCTTACCCTTTGGCAGAGATCCACGAAAATGGGACTATTTATCGAACGTGGAAACCATTTCGACCTTCATGGGTCGCCAATAAAAGGTTTTCTTATGAAACGAGTTGCTCATTGAGTGCTTTCACCCACCAGCATTAAAACTTAGTTCCTGGAGATATTTCATTCAGATGGACACACTGGCAGACACAAACAGACTGACATGGTTCATATTGAAGAAAACTTCCATTCGTGTCTTTGTTTCCTTACAATTATATAAGTAACAGGATTTACAATCTAATCAGTGCTCCGGCCCACTTTCCTCTCACCTTCCTTCCACAACACACAAAAAAAATATATATAATACGAGAACGATTTGGCTTGTTGAATACACTTCTCTCTCCCATGATATAAAGCACCTCCTACCTCGCTAGCTCTGCGACTGAGACATCTCTTAATTAGAATAGTCTTTTCATGAGAAAAATAAAATGTTGTCATAAAAAGGCAGAATAATTCCTTATAAAGCTTTATCTTAAGTTCCCTACTTCTACTAGCTAAGTTCTTTCTCTTCTACTCATAATAGAAAAGGTTTTACTCAAACTACGTAAATTTCTTGCAAAGCTTTGTATATATATATATATATATATATATATATATATATATATATATATATATATATATATATATATATATATATATATCTAATAAAAAGAGCCCATAAAAACAACCAAAATATAGAGAAAAAGTACTATATTTCAGAGACAGCTGTCTCCCTCTTCAGCTGTCTCTGAAATATAGTACTTTTTCTCTCTATATTTTGGTGTTTTTATGGGCTCCTTTTATTAGATGGAATTCTGTTGTTACAGAACATTTTTACCAGTCATATATATATATATATATATATATAATATATATACACACACACACACACACACATATATATATATATATATATATATATATATATATATATATATATATATATGCGTGTGTGTGTGTGTGTCATAACAAAGGAGTAAATAATGAAGACGTTTTTGATAAATGTGTGGTTTTCAATCATTTTTCTTCTCTCTCTTAAGCGACATACTTATGCCTTCATTCTTCCATACCCTTTAGAGAGTCAGGCACATAATACATTAAATTGGCCATAATAACTTCATATTTAGCTTCCAGAAGAAGAGTGTTCTCCGTCCAGGTCAATTATCTAAAGTGACCCTTGATAATGACTCCCATTCGACTGAGCTATTATCCACTCCAGACTTTCCTAATAACCTCACGTTAGAGAAAGCCAATAGAAAATGTCAAGATGATTTTCTCTTCTACTAATGGTTCATTAATGAGCTGAGAGTACCAAGGAGCAAGACATATTTTTTCCCCTCTCTCTCTTATTGCGAGCAGGCAGAAATTTCACTATACTCTGTTTTTTTCCATCTGTCCATCCGCCTGTGGTGGTTGCGCATGGTAACACTGCGTCCCGGGCTTTAGATAGTTACGCAATGTGTAAGTTTTAGGTAAATGAAAGGATATCTGGGTGTACATTTGCAACTGAACAGTGTTTTAATAATTTACTGTATGCGAATTACACCGTTAATATTCGAAATAGGATATTATTATAATCGTTGAATGTAAGATGAATGTAACACGCTAAAGCCCGAGACGCAGTGTTACCATACAAAAACACCACAGGTGGATGGACAGATGGAAAAAAACAGAGTATAGTAGCTTGTACTTTGTACTTATATTATGTTTTAGTTACGTTAACCAATATTTCACTTACTCCCAGGTAAACATAGAGCGATCTACTGAGGAAAGAGCAGATCTAAAACAGGTAAAAGGTGAGAGAAATCGTTGGCTGACTGGCCAGAACCTCTTCCAAGTAAAACCGGGTTGCTGATCACCATAGCTGAAAAGAATGTTTTCCCTCTGCGCTATATATAATATATATATATATATATATTATATATATATATATATATATATATATATATATATATATATAATAAAAGGAGCCCATAAAAACACCAAAATATAGAGAGAATAGTACTATATTTCATCTTCCTGAAGAGGGAGACAACAGTCTCTGAAATATAGTACTATTCTCTCTATATTTTGGTGTTTTTATGGGCTCCTTTTTATTAGATGGAATTCTGTTGTAACAGAACATTTTTACCAGTCATATATATATATTATATATATATATATATATATATATATATATATATATATATATGTGTGTGTGTGTGTGTGTGTGTGTGTGTGTGTGTATGTATATATATATATATATATATATATATATATATATATATATATATATATATATATATATATATATATCCTAATATCTTGAGAAACTTGCATCTTTCTTAACATCTTTCTTCATGCCAGCTTTGCCATAACTGACTGATATCTTTTTGAAGCTTATTGTTATTACCGTTCATTCCAGAATACCAAGGTCGATTGTATAAGTCTTCGAGCAATGATTTTTGGAGTGAAATTTATCGCCAAGTGCTTGCGGCCGAAGGATGGTCACTTAACCTTATACGTGACCCAGTCGACAGTTATTGGTACTGACCCATCTTCGTACTGACCGGGCTTTCAATAGTACTTGAATTTAAAGATCGGAAGTTAAACGCTTGAACGATGGTATGTATAGATTAAAGCATAGACGCGGTATAATCCTGATAATAATCTGTCTGCTTTTTTTGTACACATTCACACAAATGCAATACACATAACACACACACACACATGTACATATGTGTTAATTTTTATCACATCACCGTGATTCATATACATGCATTAAGCTACAATGTCCTTTAATATCCAATTCGCTCTCATCGGAATTAATATATTTTCATTTATGTTAATCGAAGGTGAAATTTTTAGTTATTGGATATTAAAGGACATTTGTAGCTTAATGCATACATATATGCATACACACACACACACGCGCACACACACACACATATATATATATATGTGCGTGTGTGTGTAATTGTATTAGCCACAATGCCTTCTTAACTTCTCGAATTCTTCGAGCTTTTTTGATATGTTTGTCACTATAAAGTCTTGAGATCCAAGCGCAAGAAATATAAGAAGAATTATGATGTCCGGTAGCGGTAAACGAACCCGGTTTACTACAATCACGACGAGGTCACTTTGCCGACCTGACCACGAGAAGGATAAAAGTTAATTGCCTCTCATACATACAGACGTATACCTGTCGTTTTCAGATATATTTATTAGAGCTGGAATAGACCCATCCTCACCATCGTAGCCACGTAGGCAATCGTTTCTATCGCTTTTTAGGCTGGAAAATATATGCTAAATCTACTGGACACTTAATACGAGAAGTTAAGAGGACATTACGGCTATTACAGTTGCATATGTATCTGGTAAAAAGTGACCAATAGATTCTACACGCGCACACACACACACACACACACACACACACACACACACACACACACACATATATATATATATATATATATATATATATATATATATATGTATATATATATATGAATATATATATATATATATATATATATATATATATATATTATATATATATATTTACTATATATATATATTTATATATCCATATATATGTGTATATAGATTGTATATATATATATATATATATATATATACATATATATATATATATATATATATATATATATATATATATATATATATATATTCCCGTTATCGTTTGTGCCAGAAAACTCCTGCTAAAATCCAACGCAGAAAATTTTTGTCTGCCTACATACGATTTTTTTCTAAACATATTTCCTGAAATTTAAGGCAAAATGAACTATAGAAATGTCCTAGAGTAACATTTATTTTCATTATACTTATAATCATTTGGAACAAATTCAAAAGCATTATCGTAAAAGGAAATGATATTTTAGTTTTTCACTGAAAAATATGGGTGGCTGGATCATTCTACCATATTTTAGTGGATTTGTTATGTACGGTTAAAAATATGGCGGGGTGGAATGAGATTAAAGTTATTTCACTGAGGATGAAAAGAGCATATTTGCCTCTGCAAATGCTGGAGGCAGACGCCATGGAAAATTTATATCCATCAGCGATTTCGCAATTTGCGTAAATGGACTTGGAAATGAGAATATATATATAGGGGCTTCCGGTCACGAGGGTGAATAGATCAAATGCAGAAGGGTCAGATTAAAGATCATAAATGGCCATAAAGCATTTTTCTGGGATTTTATCTTTGTTAGCTCCGTGAGTGATGCATGGTGATTTCCATCTCAAATTTTTGCTCTCTTCGTGACTGATATATATGCCTTTTATGTTTGCATTGTTTCGCCATCTCTGACCTACGCAGTTCTTTTCGCGTCTCTCTTTCTCCTACTCTTCGGTGTCAATTACCCAGATGTTGTGACGCCAGATATAATACAAAATCAATCAATCAACCAATCCTCCTACTCAGATATTGTCAGTAACTCATCATACGACATATATAAGTTAGTCCGGTTCAAGAATAAACAAGCATAAAATGGGCCGAAGAAATAAAGTTTCCTGTACATCGTAGGATGAAGGCCACCGAAAATAAATCTATCTCTCGGTGGTCTCGGTATAATGCTATATGAGCCGCGGCCTGTGAAACTTTAACCACGTCCTGGCGGTGGCCTATCGTATATCGATGCCAGCCACACGATTCATGGCCAACTTTAACCTTAAATAAAATTAAAATGACTGAGGTTAGAGGGCTGCAATTTGCTAGGTTTGATGATTGGAGGGTGGATGATTAACATACTAATTTACAGCCCTCTAGCCTCAGTGGGTTTTAAGATCTGAGGACGGACAGACAAATAGGCAGCTCAAAAGTTTTCTTTCACAGAAACTAAAACTAGGAACCTGTTTGACTTGGAATTTCAATCTCTCACTAAAGAGAGTTTGAACCATAACTGAAATTCTCGATCAGCCATCAAGCCTCTATGTTCCCATAATGATGCTGTTTCCAAATGGTTTAAATAGGCTGAACTTCCGTTTTAATTTTATGTAAAACTGAGATGGCTTTGTCTGCCCGTCCTCACTTTTTTTCTCCACACTTTTCTGTTCTCCCTCAGATCTTAAAAACTACTGAGGCTAGAGGGCTGTAAATTGGTATGTTGATCATCTACTCTCCAATTATCAAACATAACAAATTGCAGCCCCCAATCCTCAGTAGTTTTTATCTTATTTAAGGTTAAAGTTATCTATATCGTACGTCTGGCAGCGCTTTAAGTCCCAACAACACAATCCACCACTGGGCCGTGAAAGAGTTTTATACAGCACATACACTGTACAGAAAAGTCGATTTTTTATTTGTTTAATATGTCATAAATAATTTAGCATGTTAACGTTGTACTGAAAACGTGATAGAGGATAGAGACTCTTGAGGTCTCTCAGCTATTATAGATTTGATGTGATAAACCTTCGATCCCCATGGGGAGGTAGTGCCGTCAGTGCTCCTCATGGGTGCACTGTAGGACTTACTTAAGGTTCTTTGCAGCGTGCCTTCGGCCCCTATCTGCAACCCCTTTCATTCTTTTTACTGTACGTTCTATCATATTATCTTTCTTCCATCTTAATTTCCACCCTCTCCTGACAGTTGATTCGTAATGCAACTGCGAGGCCTTCCTCCTGTTACGCCTTTCAAACCTTTTACTGTCAATTTCCGTTTCACCGCTGAATGAGCTCATAGGTGCCAGCGCTTGGCTTTTGGTCTAAATTCTTTATTCAATAAACCTTCAATTTCTAAAAATATGAGCTGTTAAAACATAAATATATATAACTATTACATAATGCACTGGAACTGCTTTTAATAATAATAATAATAAATAATAATAATAATAATAATAATAATAATAAAATTTTATTGTCCAGCTCAAGGCCATGTAGTACATGGAATATACTAAGTACAGACAGTAACATACACACTCTAGATACATGAGATAACATGATAAAAAATGAATAAACGGCAATATCCACACAGTTGCTGAAGTAGTAGAAAAAATAGTAATCATAATACTAGTAATAACAGTAATAATATTGAGAGTAATTTTTTTTATATTTCTATATGATTTCAGCTATATAGAAAAAACTGGCTTTAATAAGAAATTGAATCGCAAGGATGAAGATTAACATACAGATTTTTTAAAGAGAGTAAATATTATTTGGGCCCTTAACCATTTTTAGAATAGCAGTCCAAGGTGAATCATTGAAACTGGAGAGTCAGTGGCATGATGAGAAAACGTCTGACCCCAAAAACGAAACTGATAATAAAAAGCATTACGAGCAATGTGAGTTAAACGTATATGACAATGCTTTCAAAATTCCTACCGAAACGAATGTTTGCCCAGTGGTAGGGGACATCATTTGTTTATATTGAAAGGACGGGCGTTTGAATTGGAGTTCTATCGCTGGGTCATTTAAACTTTTATGACCCATGTTATTTGCTAATATTCATACATTCTTCAGGTACGCACTGGAATATTATTGACAAAGCGCTTGTGTTTTGTCTTTACTGCTCTTTTAGGACTTCGCTGAATTTCCGTAAATGTTTCGGCATATATGTCACTGTTCTTTGCTACTTGCATCAGTGTCCTATATCATTAATGTTTTGTTTTTTGAATATGACAGTTGACCGTTTGTGCCTTCAGCTTTTTTTCAGAATGTCTGTAGAATCATTCTTTTACTAAGATAAAACTAATATTGTCTCCTATATTTCTTTATATTGGTAGATTTTTGCATTTAGGATGTATTAGTGTAATATTATTATTTTCAGCATTTTTTACGAACATATACATTTGTATACTTGAATGTAATGAAATACCTACGGGTTTCTTTTATTTCAGTCACTTGATTTGGTTGGGAATGTTTTTTTTTTTCAAAGAATTTCTGCTCTATTTAACGCATACGTACTCACACACGAGCGCCTAAACACACACACACACACGCACACACACACACACACACACACATATATATATATGTATATATATATATATATATATATATATATATATACATATATATATATAATAATACCGTACTAGATATTTGAGCAACCTGTATGAATACTGGAAGTGTCAGAGAAAAGGATGGGAATAATTGTTAAAACCGGTGAATTATCAGATTGGCTCTAAACCACCTAGATAAACTGTTACAAGCTCATTACAAAATTCGATTGTATGGTAAAGACTAATTCGCATTAATAATTATAGTTAACTGTTATCTAAGCAAGTGAAACATAATGTCAAATGCTGTAATTGGAACAAGTATCTACTTATGATGTGGAAAGAAAAAAAGGAATAATTTTAAATGAGGAGATAAGTGGTTACTGGTGTTGTGTTCAAATACTGTTTTTCCTTTTATTTAGAAAATATACATTTATGGTTTATTGCAATTTATGGTATTGCATTTACATTACAATATATTTACATAAATAAAATTGGTAATTATAAAAAAGCGACAGTCGGCCCTGCTGATTCATACGAAAACACGACTCCACTTACAAATTTCATCCACTAAGAAAAACATCCTCTTTTATTATCAAAAGATACTTAGTTAGAGTAATATTAAAGGTATAACCGATAAAAATAATTGGCGTATCCATCAACAATAGGATCACGTGAACGCTAATATCCGTCAACACTAGAACTTCGAGCTTCAACTGTTTCAGTCAATGGCGAAACCTTATCCCATTTATATCTATGGCCAATCCTAAGTCAGATATCTCGGCGATAATGACGAAAATTCTCAGTATCAGATTCAAAAGCTAGTGTTAAGACCCTATTCCACTTTCGCTTACCCGGGGAGTAAGCCTACAAACTATTAAGTTTCTGTTGTTTTTTTTTTTGTTTTTTTTGGGCGGGGGTGGCGGTTAGTAGGATTGATCGATTGATTAGTACTTTCTGGCGTGACAACGACGAGGTTACTGACGCCGGCCGTTAGTAAGAAAACCTAAAAAGGTCTGAAAAAGTTGTTTCCCGTTAAGTTAAAGGTACAGGAATATTATGATAGGATATTCATGATTTATTTATTAGAATGAAAATGTGAAAAATAAATAATGCGCATGTTAAACAGTACAGAAATTTTTTTTATAATAAAATATAGCGTATTTATTTCAATTTTCGCTGGTGGAACAAGGCTCTATTTGACTGAAGACTTTAGAATGCGCCCCGAGTAACCTGGAGGTCTGATCACGCCTTGTTTCGTATGGCAAATCTTACGTCAGATATCTCGATGATAATGACGAGAAACTCAGGATCAGGTTCAAAAGCCGGTTCATTAGTGGGAGTAATTTTAGTACCTCGATAACGATCGTTCGAATAAGGAGGGTCGCCATTAAAACCAATAGTGGAGAATAGAACGCCGAGGAGCCTTCTGACGAGTACTCAAGTTCCTCGTTGGACGAGTGGTTTACGTGTTCGCCTACCGATTCGGTAGTCCGGAGTTCGATGCTCCGTTCTGCCAACGTGGAGTCAGAGAAATTTGCTAAGTAACCAATTGGTCACCTAGCCACGTAAAAATTAGGAACCAATTGGTTACTTAGCAGCGGGACCTACAGCTTATTGCGGGCTCCGAACCACATACTTGGGTTTTTCGCTAAATAAGAATTAGCCTATTGATATACTGATTATTTATTAACTTACAGCAATAATCCTACACAAAAGTTAAGGAAACCACAGAATTATTCCGAATCATAGATCCGGAAAGATTCCTAATGTTCATTATCACCTTTGTTCCCTTTACTGTACCTCCTTTGATATTCTCTTTCTTCCATCTTACTTTCCACCCTCTCCTAACACTTGATTCAGAGTGTAGGGTTTCATCCTGTTACACCTTTGTGCATTCTTTCTGAAGAAGCAGATTCAGGTGGAGAAAGAGAATATGAAAGGAGGTACAGTAAAAGAAACGAAAGTGGTTGCAGCTAGGGACCGAAAGCACGCTGCAAAGAACCTTAAGTAATGCCTACAGTGCAACGCATGAGGTCCACTGGCGGTCCTACCTCCCTACGGAGGTCTCGCTTCTGGTAATCTGTGTTCAGCGATTGTAAAGCAGAGCTTTGAAATTAATCATTATCTCACTAATGACTGCTGGGAATTCGACCAACATCCCGCATCATCGACTGATGTAATATAGCGGCAGTTCAACATCGGCATGAATGGAGATCAGGTTGACTTAGCGTCAAGTTACTCTAATGATCAAAAATGTAATAACTCCCGTGCATCCTGAAAAGACGGAGATGAATGAGCGATATCACCGCTATTGGCTGGATTGAAGCCGGTTTATCCAGGAATCTGAAAATGGTTTGGTATTGCGTTTGTTCAGTCTATCTATTCGTATTACATATGAAGCAGATAACAATGTGAGTCCCAACATAACAGGGGCTCAGCTGATAGCAGCTAAGTATTATGACCTATAAAACTTGATGGTAGCCCCGTTGTTGTAGGGTACACAAACACACGCGCGCGCGCACACACACACACACACACACACACACCAGTGTACCAAGTTTTATGCAATGTATCCAATTATACGGAACAAAACAGACACAGACACTTTATGTACTATATACTTACATTAAAACGCTATTCCATTATATTATATCGTTATGACAAAATATCCACGAGATTCAAAGTTCTTCTATCAAAGTAATGAAAAGAAATATGCGACAGACTTATGCTACAAACGAATTCGTGAATCCTAAAAAAAATTATGAGTCACGTTCAGGAAAATCTATTCATCGTGTGCTCTATTTTAAACTTCTACGGAAGGCAAGTAAAAGAAGGGCGTAGGAAATAAGAACAATATTTGCAAAATTAGCGATTTCAAGGATATCTATGGATCTCATTCGGTCATGTCCCAAGAAGCAAGACACGACAAAGACTTTAGAGTCCTTGGCAAATGACAACACCGTTCCGGTCGGACTCGGACCTCATTCGAACCTTCGGCGGACCTTTGGCTGTGACATACATCGTTCTGGGTCGTAGGCGGTTAACGGGAGTTTGCCAAGTGATCCTTATTGTTCATCCGGAGCGGCGTATTCAATTCTTCCACCATTTATCGCAGCGGAATTGCTTCTGTTGGGAAGTCTTTACGGAAAACCCCTTTATCGAGCAACTTAACTACAGTTGGCGCTTGAGAGTTAATTTAGTTTGTTGTCACGTCGTAGTCAAGTTATAATCAACCCGGACTTCTGCAAGGTAACGCTGGTATTTTATTTTATTACTTTTATTGTGTATTTGTCTTGGTTATTTTAGAATCTTGCTGCGTGTTTAGTCTCTTGCTAATCTTTGGCAGTCGTTATAACTATTCCTGCGGGCATTGACCCATAATCTGACGGAGTAAACGTCCAAAACTTTCAAAAGATTAGTTAAGTTACGCACAACTCTTAAAAGTTTTGTTTTCCAGGATGATAAAGCGGCTTTCTTTAGCAAGAGTTATGTAAGCATTTTTATCCGGCAAGTTTGTCATTTTTCTAATTGTTTTAATTTGCTAGTTTTTGTCCAAAATTTACTTTTAGCGTAATTCTTGAATAGTATGTTATCCTCCACCCCTTTTAGGGGCGGCGCCCCTAAAAGGGGTGGAGGAGCTCCCCTTGTACTGCATAGTAGGTCGTATGGCCTATGCAGGTTCTTGGGTGGTTTTGCGCCAACCTAGTAGATACTAGTGCTTGGTTACCTCCCATTCAACTAGTTAAGTTCCAGAAGCTTCATAAAGTTTGAGGAAATAGAAAACGTTGGTGTCATCAAACAGCAATATTCAGCATTAAAACAAATCAAATTTATGTATAGGTCAGGTGTTTTGGTATGTTTTCTATTAAAATTTTAGCTTCCTGAAAATAGCTTCTAAAGTTAAGTCTGGAGTTTTGACCAATTTTCATCAGTTTTGCCTGAATTTAAATTTTAAATCTAAAAGCTGGTGGTAGAATTTTTAGAGGTATAGAATTTTGAGGCATTAGCTTCTAGCAACTGAATTTCTGGTTATATATCCCTAAATATACTGGTTATTTACAATAGCCAAAATCTTGAAAATCATCGAAACCAAGTAGGATTTTCCCCAGACAGGTTCTTCAGAGTAATGTTTGGATTTCTGCTGTTCTCAGATGGGATTAGTTTTATGAAGTTTGTCAGTAATTCAAGCTAGGAACTTAATAAACTCAAGCTAGGAACTTATTACTGTTAGACAGCACAAAAGCATATTTAAAGTATGGAAGTTTTAAGTCGTGGATATTTTTGAGCATAGAATTGGAATATCTTGAGTGTAGTAAAGCTGTTAGGTATGTTGGTTAGTTTTGATACTATTAGGTTACTCTTAGCTTAATCTGTGTATCAAATGCTACCCATTAAAGCATTTTATTGATGTTCGCTAATTTTGAGTTTGTATGTAACAATGAATACAAGTTTGTTACTCTGAATACAGGCAACGGTATGATATACTATGGATATATGCAATGAGTTTACTCTTGAATACTGGCATTGAGTCTGGTACTCTATGAATACAGGCTATGGGTTTGCTACTTTAGGGATACAGGCAATGGATTTGTTACTTCATGAATACAGGCAATGGTTTTGTTACTTCATGAATTACAGAATAGTTTTTGTACCTTCATGAATACAGGGAATAGTTTTGTTACTTTATGAATACTGGCAATGGTTTTGTTACTTTATGAATACTGGCAATGGATTTGTTACTTCATGAATACTGGCAATGGATTTGTTACTTCATGAATACAGGCAATGGTTTTGTTACTTCATGAATACAGGCAATGGGTTTGTTACTTCATGAATACAGGCAATGGGTTTGTTACTTTATGAATACAGGCGATGGGTTTGTTACTCTTATGAATAAATGCAATGAGCTAGTTTGTCCTCACGAACAAAGGCGTAGTTTATTACTGTTCCTAAGTCAACTGATAACTCTTACCGGACGACTTTTACCTAGACCATGGGTGTCAAACTCTAATCCCTTAGAGGGCCAATTATGCACTTGGTTATGGTCTCGAGGGCCATCAAATATTTGGCAATTACTTATTGTTAAGACTTAAGATTACAACTTATATTGCTGGTCATTTGCTGGTCATCCTGGTTTACCAAGAATACATTTGGGTTCATCTGAATTTACACATGTAAAATTGGTCTTCCTATGTCTCGTTTTTTAACAGTTAAGTAACTTGAGTTAAATTTTCCTTAGTTCTAACAGTTAATAGTAGCTAGAGTTGAAAAATCTTTTGGCACCTCGAGGGCCACTTGAGACCATTCCAAATGTGGCCCACGGGCCATGAGTTTGACACCCCTGACCTAGACATTTTGTATCAAGGACAACTGATTTATAGGACAACTCATAAGAGGTTTAAGTATATTAACTTAAAAATAACCCATTACTAAAGTAAATGGGGTAGTTTTTAGTTTAACCTTCTTACAGATACTTATTAGAGTAAACAGGCCAGTTATTAGTTTAGAGGTTGTGATTAACCCTAATTATGGATTGGCATTTTTAAATTCCATAGTCCATGCTAGTTAATGTTCGCCCAACAGAAAACTCAAACTCATCCCAACTTTTCGTTGAAACTCGTTTAAATTATGTATTTGTCAAGCCAATTTATTTTTCTTACTTTTAAACTGTTTTAAGATTCTTTTAACTTGTACAATACCATATATAAAATCTCAGGAGCTAATAAGTTTGTGGTTAACTACGTACATAATTTTCAAACAGAATGCAGAGATGAATCAAGAAAATTATGGTTACGTGAAGTTAAGATGTGCAGAGCGCGCGTTCAGACTATGGCTGAGGAGGACCCATTGGAATTAGTATCTTCAAGAAGACTTTTTCAGAACTGATGTGAAAGAAAGGAAACGGCGAATTGTCATCGATTATAGAAAAACCAAAGCCTTATCACAAGAGACCGCGAGAATTGTGACTGCGACAGAATGTTCTTGTCTACAAGATGAAGTGTTGGCTGACTGCCAGCAACATAGTTTAGCACAGAGGATTTGTTGGTGGCGACCGCAGAAGTGGTGATCCCCTATTCAATCAAGGCATTGTTTTGATATCTTACTATACTGCAAAATTGAATCTGGAGCAATATTTGTAGTACGATAATTGCGTAGAGGATTAGGAAAGAAGGCTAATTTTAGCCTTGTCAACAGGGCTGATGGCACATTTAGTTTGTCCATCTGTGTATTACAATTGATATAAATTCAGCATTCAAATAGGTGATTTTAATGTGCCTCGTGGTGCGGAAAACTAAAACTGATGTAGAATGAGGAGCGCAAAAAGAGTGCAACAAATCTGTCAACTTTGCTTCAAAAGTATGATTGCCATGAGTGTTATTGCCAGATAACGTCTTTCTTAAAAGCTGTGGCCAATAATCTGTACTAAGTATTAGTAAATTTTTTTATATTCAGTTTCTATTTTACATCCTCGCAAAATGTTTATTTTACTTTCAATATAACTTTATACCTACTTAATACCTTTGAATTGTCCTATACATCGGTTCTTAGATATCAATTGTCCAGGTATGAGTTGTGACAATGAGTTATTACTGAATGAACAGGCAATAAGTTTGTTCGATGAACACAGGCGATGAATTTTACTTCACACACTGTTACTACATACACAAGCAATGGGTTAGTTACTCGTGAACACAAGCATTTTGATACTCGAGCACAAGCAATGAGTTTATTTACTCATGAACAAGGTAATATTCAAAGATGTTACCCACGAATACTGCTAATAAATTTTGTGATGCCATCCATAAACATGGGCAATTGATTTATTATCCATGAACTTTGTCAAATGCTGTGTTGGGCTACCTGTGAACACTTTAGTAAATGGTGCTGTTCTTGAGCTCATAAATACAATCCTTGAACAAGGGCAGTACTTTGTGGGGCTGAGTATAATGCAAGTGGGAACTGTGATAATTCCTTGGACAAATCCTGTTGAACTTTTCCTGAACACAGGCAGTGAGTTTGCTATCCATAATAAAGCATTAGTTTCCAATGGTATTCATCAAGAGTATATGCGCATTAACATAAGGGTGTGAAAAATTTGAGTTGGATGCAATTGGTGGTACACATCAATGATTGCTATTGTGTAACGAACTTGAGTTTAAAAAGCTATGTATGGCAATCTGGTGTTTGATCGTATTTGGTATATAGCACCTGGAATGTTTTAAAAGGGTCATCAGGCAGTTGATGAAGGTACCAATCGGACTTTTTATAGTTTATTAACTTGAGGAAGGAGCAGTTAAATACAGTATATAAGGAAGGAGCAGTAGTCAGTTATTGATTGGTGGCAAAACTGATATAAGATTTTATTAAGCCTTTATCAAATTTTAAACTTGAACAAATAATGTAAGCCACCCTCGTGGAGTTGATGAATATAACATTTATTCAACTTAGTGGAGCTGTAGCTTATTAAAATTAAAGATGACGAATCTCATACATCAAATGGGGTGACGCATTTCATATATACATCAAATGGAGTACATTAACATGCTGGTAAACCCTCCAAAATATGTTAACAATACATAGTACCCTTTCCAAAATCACTTGTTCCACTAGAAATTGGGTTCCATTAGAAATTGGAAAACTTCTCAGTAATACTTGCAAACATCGTATTGTTAAACAAATAACACGCCAGCTCTGGAACTGTATTAACATTTCTATCCCTAAATTCTGAAAGTTCAGAACAATATAATACATAATGAAATAATGTATGAGTTTGGTGGCTTGTTACATAATTTACAAAGTTCACACTCGACGTGGTTCGGAAGTCACGTAAAGCCGTTGGTCCCATTACTTAATAACCACTAGGTTCCATGCAACATGAAAACACCATACAAACAAACAACATAATATACATAGTTATTACCATCGACATATTCCCATGAATACTTGCATCCTAACCTTAACATCATTATAAATGTCATTTCTTAGAGCTTTGCCATATGTAGTATGGGTATTTCCAGTGACAAACATAATCGCTCCTGCAATCGCTGCAGCCTGCGAAAATCCTTAACGCATTATCAGTCTCCCATGCAGATCTCAGTGTCTCATCCCTGTCTTTAGTTGATGAAAACTAACATGATGATGATGTTGCATATTCTCCTGATATGCCAGCAACTTCACTTAAATATATACCTATATGGGAAGGTATCCAGTAAAATTTAACCTAAAAACCACTTCGTTCCATATCGAAAATCAAAGCCTTACATTGGTATACCGAACCAGCATTGGAAAGAGATTTACAATTTGATGCAAGCAAAGCATTCTGTGGCATGTACAATAATATACACCTCGCATTTCTACCCGAGGCAGTTTTAACTCCTTCGCGAATTGCATTTAACTCTGCTGTTCTTGTAGAGAAATAGTCGTGTCAGAAAAAGCATCACCACATTCCCTTACGACAACACATTCAACCTTCGTTCCATTAATAGACCCATGACAGTATATACGAAAAAATTACAACCTGGTAGATTGCATAACAATGGTAAGAACACTTTTTAACTCATTAAGGCCTGTCCACAAGACCGGGCCTGATCGGCGCACCTCCCCTCTTAAGCCCCGTCCACACGACGGGCAAATGCCCGGCAGGCACTCTGATTTGCCTGGAATTCTCTCGCTTTGAAACAGTGTTACCAGATCAAACTGCCCAATTAACATTTGCTTCAACGTCTGGTAATAAAAAAATGATCAGGAATATAATCAAGAGTTCATGCAACCATTAGCAACTGTTTGTAATCTGGTTTTACTTCTTACACTTCATGTACAAGCTTCTATCTAAAGGAAGGAGAGAGAGAAGAGGAGAGAGAGATAGAGAGAGAAGGAGAGAGAGAGAGAGAGAGTTGAGAGAAGAGATGAGAGAGAGAGAGAGAGAGGGGAGAGAGACGAGAGAGATGAGAAGAGAGAGAGAGAGAGAGAGAGAGAGAGAGAGAGAGAATATATATAACCTTCCCTTCAGTTAGCAAAATCCTAGTTCTATCATATATTCCAGTGGAAAATATACTAAAGATAACAAAAGCAGAGTTACCACCACACTTGCATCCCTGAACGTATCAAAATCGTTTGTCATCTGTCACTCAATATTTCTACATTACGTAACATCGAAAAATGTAAACAACACATTGATGGCTTCTGGATTCCGTGTCAAGGCTAAAGGTTTGGTTAATCCATGTCAATAATTTCTCCATAAGAAGGGTTACAGTACGTCCCCTGACCTTATACATGTGAACAAATAGTACACTTACATACGTAGACAGAAAAACACACATATGCATACATAAGTGTGTGCAAAACATACACATAGGCATATAAGTGTGTTTATCATTAAGTAACGGAATTATCCGGATTTCATTATTTTCCAGTTTTGTCAAGTTACAAGTATATAGCTTCTCTGCGTGTTCATTGGATGATGTACATTAACAGACATTACTATACTCATTTTCCATACAACATCCTAATTAATGACTACATTTACTATATTTCGTCAATCCCAACCAAGATTCTCCATCAGTTTTGGAAAAGCTAAGAACAAGATGGAAGGGGAGAGTGTTGTGTACATAACACACTGACCTGAAGATTAAGATTATCTGCTTTAACCTGACATTTTATTTTACCAGTATAGCTTCGTCACTTCACCTCATACCACAGAGAATTGGGAACAGTGTCTGCCTGCCGGGCATTTGCCCGTCGTGTGGACGGGGCTTAACGGGCACACTTGACGGGCAAACTGTCAAATTGCCCGATGGGTCTAGTGGCAAAATCACCATGGTGGTGCCCAATGGCCTGAGCTTCGACCCTGGCAGACGTACGTTAACCATATACATTTCTTTTACTAAGCCATTCTTTGCACCATATTCTCTTTTTTCTTCTTTTTGATCACACACAAAGCAATCATCATGCTACACTATCATCTTCTTTGCGGTAGGCACCATGTTTATCGTACCGCACTGAACACACTACTAGCATCGTCGGGAACGCCCACCTCTCCATCGCCTCACCCGTGTGGACAACATTCACGGGCAAGCCCGCCAGAATTTGCCCGTCAACCCCAGAGCACGCCGATCAGGTCCGCTCGTGTGGACAGGTTTAAGGCCTGTCCACACGATCGGGCCTGATCGGCGGACTTCCCCTCTAACAGGCACACTTGACGGGCAAACCGTCAAATTGCCCGATGGGTCTTGTAGCAAAATCACCATGGTGGTGCCCGATGGCTTGAGCTTCGACCCTGGCAGACGTACGTGAACCATATACATTTCTTTTACTGAGCCATTCTTTGCACCATATTCTCCTCTTTTTCATCACACACAAAGCAATTATCATGCTACACTATCTTCTTCTTTGCGGTAAACAACATGTTTATCGTACCGCACTGAACACACTACTGGCATCGTCGGGCACGCCCACCTCTCCATCGCCTCACCCGTGTGGACAACATTCACGGATAAGTCCGCCAGAATTTGCCCGCCAACCCTGGAGCACGCCGATCAGGCCCGGTCGTGTGGACAGGCCTTTAGGATGACAATCGGACATTCGTTTTGTAGGAAAATTTATTCATACATAATCATAGTTTGAAAGACCTTACCTTTGGCAACTGAACACGGTACTCCACATCATCAATACTTAGCATAGTGTTATAAAATTTCCGTGAATAGTTGTTAGTTCGAATTGGAGCGTTAAATCGGAATTCCAGATAACTTGGCAATCAGCGTTCGAACAACAGCAATAGAGGCAATTTCCCTAATACGGTCAATAACCAGGTAAATTTAATTCACTTATTGTACAATCCAATATGACACGCATTTTTGTATAACCCCTAATTTCTTCAGTTCCTTCTCCGAATAACTTGATACAGACGCTGCATAATCGATAACTGAGCGCACTGTACTAATATAATAGTTGTACATAACCATCGACTATCTCTTCATACCTTCCCATTAAATAAAAAAGAACTGTCTGTCTACGAGTTTGTACTTTGCTCTTATTTGCATTTATAACCAAACCCATATGCAGACAAGTTTTGCAGCTCTGCCATTGTTAATGCCACAGTGGCATAAGAATCACATTGTGTAAAAGTATCAGTATAAATTACAATATCAGTACCTCTGGCTCTAGGAATGTGTGGCTTGCAATTTTGTTCATCAATACATTAAACGAAAGTAGGGTTTAATACTCCACCTTGTAGTGTACCGAACTCCCAATAATCTTCCCTTAGATTCAAGTTAGATATGTCTGTATCCACTTCAACAATAAAACCTTCCTCTCTTTTGTTTGCCAGCTCTTTTAAGATTACATCACCATTTGCCGTATCAAAGGCAGCCTTAACAAATGCTCCCCTTAAGGTCTACAAAAGCACTACATCTGGCCCTGCTGTTGCTTAGTACATTAACAACACAGTCCATTGCACTCTTATTTTTCTGTTCTCCAATAGCAAAGTAACCTATGTAAAACAAGTTGTTCCATTAATTTACTGAAGCACGATATCAGAGATACAGGCCGATACTCTCCATTACTTTTTGGAACAGGAATCGTTAAAGCTATCTTCCATTTTATGTAAGGTAACATTGGTCTGTAACTACTCAAGTGCCCTCAGCTAATTTGTGGGACAATGAGCGAAAACTGACTCCATTCTAATGATTCTAATGAATAAATGTACAGTACCAAGAGCGCCGTTAAATGGATTGAGAGCAAAAGAAATTTAAATTAATTTTACTAGTTTAGAACAATGTGTAATTAGAAGGTAAAACTAAATATCAAAATGAAAATTTTGATAATGTGATGGTCAGCTACGCTTAAGGCCTGTCCACACTAGCGGGGATACCCGTCGGGCACTTCCAGCGGTTTATATTTTCTCTCGCTTCTGAAGCAGTGTTACCAGACAGTCGCGTCGTTCTGGCTCCATACTCGGTCGGTCAGTATAGTGGAACGGGTTATGGGAACAGTGTTTGCCCGTCGGGCGGTGCCCGCTAGTGTGGACAGGGCCTTACATGGACAAAGGTCTAAAGCTACGTGGCTAAACATTAGATTTAACGCTGGTGAAAAAATTTCAAGTTATACACAGCAAAAAAATCTAAAATATTGAAGATAAGGTACATGGTTAAATATAAGATTTAACGCAGGTGAAAAGAATTTTAAGTTATAAATTGTAAAAAAAATTCTGAAATATTGAAGTTGCATTCTTGTTAAAGTATTGCGCCACGTTTTTATATGTTGGGGGTGGGGGGAGGGAGGGAATAGGGCCAGTTAGTGAGTGGAGGTCGTTTGGCAAACAAACCTGGTAGACCACATAAGCTTTCAGATGCAAAGTTTCTATATATATATATATATATATATATATATATATATATATATATATATATATATATATATATATATATATATATATATATATTTTAACGATCGCCATTTAATAGGTCACTACGATTATGAATAACCTCGTAGGTCCCAGCGCTTTGCTTTTTGCCTAAATTTCATATTCCATTCAATTTAATACGCCGCTAGTATAGGGTAATGACCATTTATTTTCACAGCTATCCATAAAACCCCCTTAGGGTGGTAGTGCCGTCTGCGCAACTCATGCGGTGCACTGTAGACATTACTTAAGGCTCTCTGAAGAGTCCATTCGCACCATAGCCACAACCCCTTTCATTTCTTTTACTGTACCTACGTTCGTATTCAATTTGACTTTCCATCCTCTCTAAAAATGGTTTCCTTATGAAACTGTGAGGTTTTCTTCTTGTTACACCTTTCAAACCTTCTTACTGACTATCTGTTTCTCCTCCAGTGCTGAATGACCTCAATGGTCCCAGGGCTTGGCTCTTGGCTTGAATTCTATTATCTTCAGTTATCGCCCAACTGTGTTGGTCCTTCAACCGGTTCCATAATTATTATGTTCGCACTTGCTTCTAGGAAGCGTCTCAGTGGCGTGGTCGGTATAGTGTTGGCGTGCCACCTCAGTGGCCGCGAGTTCGATTCTCCGGCATTCCATTGAGGAGTGTATTTCTGGTGACAGACTTTCACTGTCGACGTGGTTCGGAAGTCACGTAAAGCTGTGGTCCCGTTGCTGAATAACCACCGGTTCCATGCATTGTCCAAACTAACAAACAGGCTTGCTTTTAGGAAAATTGAACTGTTGTCTTGTTGGGCAGTAGCAAGCGAATGGTAGACATGCCCATGCACAATGGAAAACAGAAACGGAGTGCATGGTATTAATCGTTGATGTGTAAAATATCATGAACAAAGTGCGTAAAATTTTTGCTTATGTAGACAATGTTGAGGAAAATTAGCATCAGGAACCTTGTACACACACACACACACACACACACACACACATATATATATATATATATATATATATATATATATATATATATATATATATATATATATATATATGTGTGTGTGTGTGTGTGTGTGTCTGTCTGTTTATGTAATTACACATTAACAAGCACACATGACATGTGTACGTCCATGTATATATAATATATATATATATATATATATATATATATATATATATATATATATATATATATATATATATATATATATATATATATCTAATACAAGGAGCCCATAAAGACACCAAAATATAGAGAGAAAAGTACTACATTTCAGAGACTGCTGTCTCTCTCTTCAGGTATATGAATGAGAAAGGTTTACAGAAAAGGTGGTATTTATACCAAGAGATCCATCCACAGGTAAGCCAATTTAGGTCACCCCCGCTGATAATCTTCCTTTAATCTTCTTAAGCGTTGGTTGAATGAAAACTTCGTCAATCACATCTGAAATCCACGCTCCTTTTGGGATGTTCATTACTTGCCTCTCTTTTATTAAGGCCGATTCCATCATTTGACTCTTGTACCGGCAGTTGCTGCTATAAATTATACGTGACAAATTCCAGTTTATTCTATGGTTATGTTCATTTATATGGTTGAAAATAGCTGAGTTCTGTTGTTCATAACTAACTGACCGTTTGTGTTGTATTAATCGCTGGGGAAGTGATTTTCCTGTAAATCCGATATAAGATTGGTCACAGTCCTGGCATGGGATCTGGTAAACCCCAGTGTCCTTGGGCGATGTCTTTTGTTGGACGTTAATCAGGGATTTAGCTAAGGTGTTCGGGTAAGTAAATGCGAAAGGGTTAGATTTTCCATTAGTGCCCAGCATCAAATTTAAGTTGAATGGGAAACAGACAACAAAATTCCTTTTCTTGATGTTTTAATAATCAGAGACACGACAGAATACAAATTTACCATATACAGAAAACCAACGTTCTCACTTTCATACATTCACTACTTTAGCTATCATGACATTACTATCAAGATAGGTGTAGCCAGCAATCTGTTCTTAAGAGCCTTACGAATTTGTTCCCAGGATTTCCTGGAAAAAGAATTCGAACTAATTCGTAAGCAACTTTAGTCTTTAAAGTATCCTGACCATATAATTGAGAAAGCAATTCACAAAGCAAACGTAATTTTCTACTGACCCCCGAAAGACAAGACCAGAGATACACCCAACAACAAAATAAAAATTCCCCACCTGGACACGATTACAAAGGTGACTCATACCCTTGGAAAATCTAACCCTTTTGCATTTACTTACCCGAACACCTTAGCTAAATCCCTGATTAACATTCAACAAAAGACATCGCCCAAGGACACTGGGGTTTACCAGATCCATGCCAGGACTGTGACAAATCTTATATCGGATTTACAGGAAAATCACTTCCCCAGAGATTAATACAACACAAACGGTCAGTTAGGTATGGACAACAGAACTCAGCTATTTTCAACCATATAAATGAACATAACCATAGAATAAACTGGAATTTGTCACGTATAATTTATAGCAGCAACTGCCGGTACAAGAGTCAAATGATGGAATCGGCCTTAATAAAAGAGAGGCAAGTAATGAACATCCCAAAAGGAGCGTGGATTTCAGATGTGATTGACGAAGTTTTCATTCAACCAACGCTTAAGAAGATTAAAGGAAGATTATCAGCGGGGGTGACCTAAATTGGCTTACCTGTGGATGGATCTCTTGGTATAAATACCACCTTTTCTGTAAACCTTTCTCATTCATATACCTGAAGAGAGAGACAGGAGTCTCTGAAATACAGTACTTTTCTCTCTATATTTTGGTGTTTTTATGGGCTCCTTGTATCAGATGGAATTCTGTTGTAACAGAACATTTTTACCAGTCATATATATATATATATTTACTTCTGAATATTATATATATGATATATATTATATATATATATATATATATATATATATATATATATATATATATATATATATTTACTTCTGAATATTAGTTTCTCATTCTTCTTGAAAGAATAACGAATAATTAGATATTTTTTCTTATTTTTCTCTAGAGGTAGTGCCTCACCTGGAATTTGCTGATTTTTAAAGAATTTTTCTCTAGGGCTAGCGCCTCACCTGGAATTTGCTGATTTTTAAAGAATTTTTCTCTAGGGCTAGCTCCTCACCTGGAATTTGCTAATTTTTAAAGTATTTTTCTCTAGGGCTATCACCTCACCTGGAATATGCTGATTTTTTAAGAATTCTTCTCTAGGGCTAGCGCCTCACCTGGAATTTGCTGATTTTTAAAGAATTTTTCTCTAGGGCTAGCGCCTCACCTGGAATTTGCTGATTTTTTAAGAATTCTTCTCTAGGGCTAGCGCCTCACCTGGAATTTGCTGATTTTTAAAGAATTTTTCTCTAGGGCTAGCGCCTCACCTGGAATTTGCTGATTTTTAAAGAATTTTTCTCTAGGGCTAGTGCCTCACCTGGAATTTGCTGATTTTTAAAGAATTTTTCCCTAGGGCTAGCGCCTCACCTATAATTTGCTGACGCCCCCCCTAGGGAGCTGCGCCCCCCAGGTTAAAAACCACTGCTCTACCAAGTTTCGTTCCATTGTAAATTAAAGTGCGCCGAGAAGTTTCCGTTTCCTCGTGTTTATGTTGGTGAACTTGGACTATCTATTTGTCTAATATCAAAACCGACATTCTTAATCTTTAGAATCACCGAACCTTTATTCAGTTTGTTATTTCTGAGACAAGAAATACACAACTGTCCACAAAATCATAGACCCGGTTAGTCATGGGTCATGAATTATATGCGATAATTCCATTTATTTCCTTATTTTTCAATGTTCTTACTCCAGAGGTCTTTGAAATTTAAAGGGAGAGGTAAGGATAAAAGTATAGGCAAAAGAAGAGAACAAATAAGACCACGGAAAATAAAACAGAAAAGATATAGCAACAAAACACACTGCGCATTTTCTGATGCTGTGTAGAGTCGTAGAGGAAAGGAATAATCTTCGCCTCAAAGCTCAAGGATAGGCTTATGACGGTCACTGAAATGACGGCATTCAAGCTTAAGGGAGTAGGTCAAGCCATTGAACTACAGACATTGATTCAGCATCCTTTGAATTCTGATATAGGTATTTGGGTTACCAGCAAGACCATTTCGATTGGAGTATAATTTTTAAAATATAGTTTTTCGGTGATGTTAGTGCGTTCATTCTATTGTGAAAGTCAATTATTAGGCTCATAAAATCCTTAACAAATTGTGTGTCTTATAAATCAATTACCTTGCCTAGAGCCCTCAAGTAAAAAGTGTAATGTTTCATTTACTGTAACTTCCTGTTTGTGAAGCAACATTGACCTCTTCACAACACGACTGAAACGATCTCTTATGAAACAGCTTCAGCGATGGAATCCTGAACAATGAGCATCGTTCGGTTAAACAGGCGGAAAAGATAGAACAATAATATCAGTTGGGATCTCTCATAGATAGTGACTTCCAAGGGTATTAACCCGTTGTGTATCAAGCCCGTCGGGGATTACCGTAAAAACATACACAAACGACTGTAAATATAAAGTTAATGACCCCCAAGAAATATTCCCCGTAAGGATTTAGTGCCGTCAGTGGACCTCATACGGTGCACTGTAGGCATTACTTAAGATTCTTTGCAGCGTGCCTTCTGCCCCTAGCTGCAAGCAATGTCTTTCCTTTTACTGTACCTCCTTTCATATTCGCTTTCTTCATCTTACTTTCCATCCTCTCCTAACAATTGCTTCCTAGTGCAACTGCTGTGAGGTTTTCCTCCCGTTACACCTTTCAAACCTTTTACTGTCAATTTCCATTTCAGCGCTGAATGACCTCATAGGTCCCAGTGCTTGGCCTTTTGCCCGAATCCTATGTTCAACCCAAGAAATATTAGTCCTAGAATATCCTTGGGGGTCCCTTGCTAGGAAAAATCCAACTAGCTTGAGCTGACATTGATCAAACGGCTAGATCGTAGTAACTCATTTTAGGTTCGTTATAGGAATTGTAGAATTTAGGCCAAAGGCAGAGCGCTGTGGGCTATGAGGTCATTCAGCGCTGAAAGGGGAATTGAGAGTAGAAAGGTTTTGAAGGTGTAACGGGAGGAAAACCTCAAAGCAGTTGCACTAATATGAAACAATTGTTAAGAGAGGGAATAAAGTAAGTGGAAGAAAGAGAATATGGGGTGTGACTTAATATAAAGGTATTTAAGAATGACGTTGACGTAGAACTGTGATGGCTATGATTCACTCGTAACTTATTCCAAATATTTAAAGGAAATTATTAGGAATTTGTCCAGGAACGACACACGTGCTTTAATAGACGCGCATTACTCTAACGTTGATGAAATTCCATGAAATTGCATGACATGGATGATAGTGATATACAATTTAAATTGAATTAACATTAATCAAACTTTTCATAATTTAGTCATTTCTCCTTAGCAGTTACCAGATTCTATTATAGCTGTTTCCTTTGTGGTTTTAGAACTCGCCAAATCGCTTGAAACTGATTTATATAGTTTTCCCTTCGGTCCCAAAGCTGATGTTTGAGAAATTTTGAGAACCATTTTTTTATATTATGATCTATAACGAACCTTATCTGGATCTATAACGAGCTTTCCTAGTAGGGGGCTACTGCCATTAGTGCACCTCATGCGGTGCACTGTAGGCATAATTTATTTTTTTTTTTTTGCAGCGTCCCTTCGGCCCTTAGCTGCAACTTCTTTCGTTCCTTTTACTGGACCTCCGTTCATATTGTTTCATAGTGCAACTGCAAGGCTTTCCTCCTGTTATACCCTCCAAACCTTCTATATTGTTAATTTCCCTTTCAGCACTGAATAACCTCATAGGTCCCAGCGCTTATCCTTTGGCCTAAATTCCTTATTCCATGCTATTCTGTTCCATTCTCGTTCCTCGTTGGACGAGTAGATTACGGGCTCGCCTTCCGATTTGGTAGTCCGAGTTCGCTTCCCCGCTCTGCCAACGTGGAATCAGAGCAATTTATTTCTGTTGATTAAGAATTAATGTCTCGATATTATATGGTTCGGATCCCACAATATGCTGTAGGTCCCATTGGTAGGTAAGCAATTGGTTTCTAGCCAGGTCAAAATATCTAGTCCCTCGAGCCAGCCCTAGGAGAGCTGTTAACCAGCTCAGAGGTCTGGTTAAACTATTTGATATATTTGACTTCTTTTTTCTGTTCCATTCTTCTTTTTTTGTTTATTTCCCAACTGACGTCAGGGACAATTTAATTAAATTTCATAACGAATTTCAACCCGTCATGTCGACGCCAGCCAACATGGCAAACATTTTCATTAGAGGAAAGTTTCAGCATTATGACCCATTTATCAACTCTAGGCTACGTCACCTCTGTTATAATAATCCAGCTTCATTAAATAACGAGCGGACTTCACTCGCATCACCTGCCCAGCCGAAATCGCATCACCCGTGACGTGAAAGTAATGACTCTCGATGAGCACAGCGCCAAGTGAGAGTATTAGCGTATATACACATTTTTTGCTCCGTCTATTCAGTTACGCTAATTATTTTGACTGCCAAATGATGGGATAGTCAACTGGATAGAGGAATCAGTTTCTGAAAAGAGCGGATCACTGAGAGAGATGTGAAATGAATTCTGTAGTCGCGTTTCCGTTTTGCGTTATCGGTTTAATCTGTAATTATAACGCAAAACGGAAACGAATACAGAATTCATTTCACTTCTATCTCAGTGATCCACTCTTTTCAGGAGCTGATTCCTCTGTCCAGAAGACTATCCCATCATTTGGCGGTCAAAATGATTTGCTTAACTGAATAGACGGAGCAAAAAAATGTATACACGCTAATATGACAGGTAAAAGGAACAATACCTGGAAGAAACCTTTGCTGACCAGTGGCAAAAGCAGAGATCAATAATTATGAAACAGCATAATTATCCTGTTGGCCATAAATCTATCGCTGTACGGGATTAAGCTGCACTAATGACTGTTGTTCATATTAAACAAAAAATTGTTGATTGCTAATTAATATAACCTCTGGTGTAAGCTGTGGCTGATATATATATATATATATATATATATATATATATATATATATATATATATATATATATATATTATGTATATATATATATACATATATATATATATATATATATATATATATATATATATATGTGTGTGTGTGTGTGTGTGTGTGTGTGTGTGTGTGTGTGTGTGTGTGTGTGTATAACTGAATCACGAAAGTTAGGAACGTGATAAATCCATAAATAAAGATAAATGCCACGAAGGAAAAATAAACGTTTATTTTTCCTTCGTGGCATTTATCTTTATATATATATATATATATATATATATATATATATATATATATATATATATATATATATATATATATAGAGAGAGAGAGAGAGAGAGAGACGAGAGAGAGAGAGAGAGAGAGAGAGCTATATATCTATCTATACTATATATATAACCATCTCTCTCTCTCTACAGCTTACACCAGAGGTTATATAATTAGCAATCAACAATTTTTCGTTTAATAAATGAGCAACAGTCATTAGTGCAGCTTAATCCCGTACAGCGATAGATTTATGGGTAACGGGAAAATGATGCTGATTCATAATTATTGATCTCTGCTTTTCCCACTGGTCAGCAAAGGTTTCTTTTACCTGTCATAGTGATCTCTCGTAAGTGGTAGAGCAACAGTTACATGCCCAGTCTTACAACATAGGGTGATACAACTGTAAAGGCTACAGAATAATGTTCATTAAGTATCAAACTGTTTTATGTACTGCTGACGAGAAAAATACTTTAAATAAATGGGTGATGTAATCCAACAGATTCAGTACAAAGCAAGGTGGATCCTAAAATGAAGATGTAACTTGTTCGAAGAAATATGCTAAATGCTGTAGAATTTTTCGACGGCGTGCATTGTGGAATCAGGAAACTGACTATAAAATACAAAAGTATTCTTGCATTGTTGTCATAAATGATTATTTATTAACATCTCTCAGAAGGTATTGGTGATAGGATTCCAGGTATACAAAGGCACTGGTAAAAAAAATTCCCAGAAAAGTCATTGGAAAAAAAAGTCACAATAATCTTTCCTATAGACAGTGACCCCCAAGGGTTTCCACCCGGGTTGCAACCACATTTGCGTTGTTTATCAGAAGCTCGTTTGGGGATTAACATAAAAACATGAACAAAAGATTATAAATATTATAAAGATTATGACTCCCAAGAAAAATTGTGAATATTCCTTGCTACTTCATAACCGGCCATCATAATTGAATGTAACTTTATTTCTTGTGACTTTTTTCCTGTGAATATTTTCCCTGTAACTTATTTCCCTGTGACTTTTTCCTGTAAATTTTTTCCTGACTTTCTTCCTTTGACTTTTTTCCTGACTTTTTTTCCTGGGACTTTATTCCTGGGACTTTTTCCCCAGTGACTTTTTTCTCTGTGACATTTTTCCTTTGACATTTTTCCTGTGACTTTTTTCCCTGAGACTTTTTCCCTGTGACTTTTTCCCCTGTGACTTTTTTCCTGTGACTTTATTACCGGCCACCAGGTGATATATGATTTGAGCCCTCGATTCACGGAACCGTCCAGAAGCTGTTTTAATTGGTGGAAATTCTAGATCTCTCGATTAAGCAAAAGCAGCTGTAGTGGGTTTCCGTTTTTCAAATTGGAATTGTGCACTTACTAACAAGTGACACAGTACAGAAATTTTTATTTCAGTGCGCAAATCTCTCTCTCTCTCTCTCTCTCTCTCTCTATATGCGCGCGCTGCTTACCTTTCTCATCTTGCAGAGCTCAAACGGTCCAATTGCATGGTGTTCGAGTGAGCATAAACCAGTTAATTACCATCCTCCTTAACTAGCCGTCCAACTCTTCTACTTGACAGAACTCCAGTTAATTAATACTCGATATAATGTTGTTACAGAAATGTAAATACACGTACAGACAAACTCACGCGAGTACATACGTACAGAACTTCCTAAGTCACTTCGCCTAGTTGAAGTCCAGTGTCCAGTACAATGGAACGAAACAAATTGAATCTGTTTCTTGAAAGATCAGATGTGCCTCTCTTGATAGGCAGTGCACTACGTAGCTGCTTATTGGTCGACTGTGGTTGGTAGAGGGTAAGGTGGAGAGGGTGTAGTGGTAGCAACCGCATCCCCGGGAATTCCAGAAAGCTGGCAATTTGACGTCCCTTGTTGTCAATCATATTAGTTTCATGGAGTCTATTGAAATAGTTTACATTTCTTTAAATGTCGTACTTTGTTTCCAGCAAATATTTTGAATATATCTTATTTAATTATTTTTTGGTTAAAACCTGTTTCATTAATAAAAAAATGAAGACGTGGCATATTTGTTGCCCGGCGTTGCCAGATCTGAGTTTAGGGATCCTATGATTCGTAAGGAGATTTAAAAGGCTTTTGTCAATATCATTAAGGAAAACTCTCTCTCGAGCAGCCACTGTGATAAGTATGGGCAGCCCAAGTGACTCCCGCAAACGCCTTCACTTTTAATGTCTTGAAATACTTCATTTTACAAAAACAACAAGGAGGTCCTGTAACTGACGTTTTGAAGGCGATCCAAAGAACATTTGAAGCAACAAAAATGTCAGAAATGACTACGTAATCGCAGGCTTGACAAGGAAGCAGGAGAGACTGAAAATATAGTGGAATCTCCAGTGTTTAAAAAATGACATTAAGTGATTTTGATAAAAATGTTCTGCAAAGAACAATTCTTGGCTTCTACGATCGGAAGAAAATTCCTGGTCTCGACCACGGTGGTCTAGGTATACCTAGACTGTAGTCTCGACAAACTGTTTGTACCAATGAAAGAAAACATTGGTTTTAGTGGAAGTAGATTATCTCTTCGAAAAGTGTTCAGAAAATCGGGTTTCGTTAAGCAATAGTGAACGGTCGACAGTTCTTAGTGGAGGGGGATAATGTTCTGTCTTTGTCTCTTTGACGACAATTTCTTTTACGAAAAATAAGTGAATAAAAAAATGAAAGAACGTCCAATTATATACATAGACGAAAACTGGGTGAACCGAAATTACGGTGTCGGTAAAACTGGACAGATTGCAGCTTCTCAAAAGCAACAGGCCTTCAAAAACAACAGGGAAAGGGGGCCGCTTTATTGATTTACAAGCAGGTTCCAAATACGGTTTTGTTTCGAACCCGCAATTGACATTCCTTGCTGAAAAAAAATGGCGATTATCATAATCAGATGAACGGCAGTGTTTTCGAAGAGCGGTTCCGCATGCAACTTATTCCATACACATTCCAGCATCGCTTGTTATAGTTGTGGATTATGCCCCATACCCACTTCGTAAAAAAGGCTTCTATTAACAGAATGGCTCATCAGAAATGGGGAGAATCCTGGAGAAATTTTGTAAAAAATTGAACCGTTACAAATGGTGAGAATGCGCACACGGAACATGGAAAACAAGTATGTGATTGACAACATTGCAGTTAAGTGAATGATCTTTTGATTAATGTCAGTCCAATCCAATTGAACTTATATGGGTCCGAGTGAAGAGCTACATTTTGAGAAGATAACGTCTTTATGGCAGACTTGAAGGGACTACTGTAAGGAATCACTTGATACGATAACAGTAGAAAACTGGTGCAAAGCTGTTAAACTTGCTGAGGTTTTGCAACAGGAAGACGCAAAGAAGGATGTTTCCTTGGATAAATTCATCGCCTCATTTATCACTGATCACGACTCCTCCCTCTGACGTCGATTATTCTTCATAATACCAATGTTTTTATGTCCAAGAATTGTGTGCGTGTGTGTGTGTGTGTGTTATAAGCATGGCCTTGATATAATTTTCTTGATACTTTTAAAAAACGAAATCTAATTGACGCTGTATTAGCAACGTTATGAATCAATTGTGGGCGCGTGTTATTGTAAGTATGGTTTTCGAATGATTGGTCTCGATACTTAATAAAGTAAGTGATATATCAACAAAGTTGTGTTTGTGTACATAAGCCCTAAAGAAGGTTAATGATTAATGTATTGATGAAAAATAAATAAACATAATTGTCAACAATTGTCAACAATTTTTTTTGTTTTGTTTTGTTGCAATACTACCAGAATCTTATCATACAGAATTTACATTAACCATGAATTCAAAGACCGATGAAATATATATATATATATATATATATATATATATATACATATATATATATATATATATGTGTGTGTGTGTGTGTGTGTGTGTGTGTGTGTGTGTGTGTGTGTATGTACAATAAGGCCAGTACAAACAGAAACAGCATTCGTTAGATTACCCAACCGCTTAACACCCCAACAAGTCAAAAGAAAAAGAGTAATTGCCCATTGACCCAATTACTTACAGAAGAAAAAAACATTGACTATGTCAACCAGTTTATAAAACAACAGAATTCACAATTATGAATAGTAACAATAATAACGACACTAACAACATACATAAAACGCCAATAAACAAAAATAACTGAATGAACAGTACTATCAATATGAAATACATAAAAAAGGAATTTGACCAGTACACAAACTTAAAGGATAATGTTAAAACTCTCAAGAAATACATAAGGAACTTGACAAGTACACCAAATTAAAGGATAATGTTAAAACTCTTCATTATTTTATCTATGATAAGATTGTCTAATTTGTACATACCAGGGCTCAAATTTAAAAGTTTTCCAGAATATGCCTTTATAAAGGCAGATTCAATTATATTCCTACTAATATAATCGTTACAAAATAAAATCTCTTTTGCCTCTGTCCAATCAATCGCATGGTTAAGATTACTAAGGTGAATAAAAAGGGCAATAGAAGTCTGTCCTGTTCTAACCGAATATTTATGTTGATTTAATCTAGTAGACAAATCTTTCCCAGTTTGGCCGACATATTTCTTATCACAACTCTTACAAGGAATTGTATAAAGGCAGCAGGTAGATGAAAATGGGGAGTTCTTTATCGGTATATTACAAACCGTATCTGAGCTTTTAAAAACTAATTTTACATTAAAAAATCGAAGTACCTTAGGCAAATCATAAAAATTCTTGTGGTATGGTAAAACCAACACATTATGGCATGAAAAAGGTTCCCTAACCCTATTTGAATAAAAAGTACCCTTGGCCATTTTTAATGCCTTGTCCATAAAAATCATCGGATACTGAAGTTTTACACCTATGTCACATATTTTTCCCATTTCTTCATCTAAAAACTCAGAACTGCATATTTTTAAGGCCCTCAAAAACATCGAAGAAAAAATTGATAATCTTACCTTACTATGATGCCCAGAGTAATAATAAACATAAAAACGTATATTTGCGGGCTTGCGATATACATTGAAATTAAAACTTCGGATTTGTCTGTAAACTTGTACATCTAAAAATGGTAACATTGATTCTCTTTCCTCCTCCACCGTAAATTTAATTGAGGGAACCAGATCATTCAGTTTATCTAAAAATTCTCCAATGTTTGCATTTACAGGCCATACACAAAAAATGTCATCCACATAACGATACCATACAGTACCAATCGGTAAAATACCAGGTAACAGTCTAACCTCAAAAAATTCCATGTAAAGATTACTAAGCACCGGAGAAAGTGGATTCTCCATTGACATACCAAATTTTTTAAAGAAATATTTTCCATTAAATGTAAATTTACAATCCTTAATGCAAAACCTAATCAAGTCAACTATTACATTTCGAAGGTAACGGCAATTCCTCCGATAAAAAATTTAACAAATCATCCACTGGAACTTTAGTAAATAATGATACAACAGCGAAACTGACAATTTTAAGCTCAAAAGTTACATTAATGTTGCTAAGTTTGTCTACAAAAAAAACATTATTCTTAATATTACACTGTGATATTGTACCGACAACCGGCGTAAGAACTTGGACTAGCCACTTTGACAATTTATAAGACACAGAACCTACTGAACTTATAATAGGCCTAATGGGATTGTTTGGCTTATGGGTCTTAACCAAGCCGTACATATATGGTAAACTGGCACACTTGACAGTAAATTGCTTAATTAGCTCATCCCTCCCCCTCAAGATACATTTCAGCTCTCTAACAAAACTACTATTCACTGTGGTTAACGGGTCATTACGTAGCTCGTCATAAGTAACAGGATCACTTAACAAATCTGATATTTTCGTTATATAGTCCTCTTTATTCATAATTACTATGGCCTTTGATTTGTCTGCTTTCGTGATATGCAAATGTAAATCTTTTTTAAGAACATCAAAAGCTTTCATAAAACGAAGAGGAACACTAGCATTAAAAGGCTTTGAAATAAATCCATAAACAATCCCTTTACAGATATTGATGTCCTCACTTTATTTCTTAACGATTATATTAGTAGGAATATAATTAAATCTGCTTTTATAAAGACGTATTCTGGAAAACTTTTAAATTTGAGCCCAGGTATGTACAAATTAGACAATCTTATCATAGATAAAATAATGAGTCTTAACATTATTCTTTAATTTGGTGTACTTGTCAAGTTCCTTCTTATGTATTTCTTGTGAGTTTTAACATTACCCTTTAAGTTTTTGTACTGGTCAAATTCCTTTTTTATGTATTTCATATTGATAGTACTGTTCATTCAGTTATTTTTGTTTATTGGTGTTTTAGGTATGTTGTTAGTGTCGTTATTATTGTTACTATTCACAATTGTGAATTCTGTTGTTTTATAAACTGGTTGACATAGTCAATGTTTTTCTCTTGGGCAATTACTC
>NC_087209.1:78692709-78775209 GCF_015104395.2 Macrobrachium nipponense
ATAATTATTTGGGCGTAAATGCAGTGGATAATGGCAGGAAGAGAGAACAGGTAGATCACTGCATATGTTAAGCTAAGACACTGATAGGTTCTCTGCAAAAGGTCTGGAACTGTATATTTGGCCTTTGCTTTATCTTTCGCCCCATTTTATTTTGCAGAGATTTTTAAAGTACGAAAGCAGATTTTATTATTAAGATAATTAGTGATTGAACAACTGGAACATTTAATTATGGAGTCCAGAGAACCTAGTAATCCAAAGGGTCCTTCCTGTAGAAACGTGGACGAGACAGGGTACCTCTTTCTGGCCAATGTGCCCTCCACCGATTTCAAATGGTGTATATCCCTCTCTCTCTCTCTCTCTCTCTCTCTCTCTCTCTCTCTCTTCTCTTTTTTTCTTCTTTTTTTTGGTATGCATGCCACTTGGTATTACCGGTTATATTAAAATTTTTGCTTGGTTTAAATTACTTCGAGTGATATCGTTGTGGGAAGGTCTAAATTAGGTCCAGTTTCAAAATAGGCTTCTAAGGGGAATATTGGACTTCCTTATGGAAATGCAAGTCATTTGAATCCAAGCCTGGAGAATCCCTGGTGCCAAAAGTTGGGTCAATTTTATTTTTGAGCGAAAATGGACTTTTTGTGTGCCGACCCAATATTTCCTCCTCTTCCGCCAACCCCCAACCCCACCCCAAACCCCTCTTTTCCACATTGCCCGCTTGTGCGTGAGTGATATTTTTTTTTCTTTTTTGTGGGGCATGGGCACTGGATTTGAATGGAATCTTCCTCATTTTCTGTAGGAGGATATGTCTACGGTTTAAGTGCTGTAGAAAGCCAATGGCTCCTGAGAGATGAGAATCTAGTAGGGAAATTTCCTTATTTTGTTCCATTTTATTCATAAATCAGTTTATCTAACGTCCTTCTTTTCTGAGTTAAAACTCAGTTGAAAGTGAACTAAACTCTATAGGCAATCAAGGTGTAGAAGCTAGTTTCGACTCTGCTGTACATAATCCTGTTGAATTAAAGTTTTTGACTTTAGAATCGAAATCAACCATTCACCAATATGATGCCAAGTAATAATATACTAATAATAACAAATCTTTTGCAAGAATATGAAAATTCAAAATGATCTTAACACATGCGAGGTAGTTATTAAAATGGGCAATGCTAAATAACATGTCTACAAAATTAAAAGAGCTTATCCTTCTAATAACCTATTTAGAATGGTTAGAAGGCTCATTGGCCAAAGGGGGCATCCTGTTTCTTCCAGGCTTCTAACAAGAAGGAAGTGACTTGGTCGAGTAGGCCCCTTGAATACCCAGAGACCCATGACGCAATAGCGCCTCGGTTGAGTGGTCGGTTTGGTCTTGGCCTCCCACCTCGGTGGCCGCGAGTTCAATTCTCGGGCATTCCATTGAGGGGTCAGAGATGTGTATTTCAGGTGATAAAAGTTCACTCTCGACGTGGTTTGGAAGCCACGTAAAGCCATTGGTCCCGTTGCTAAATAACCACTGGTTTCATGCAACATAAAAACACCATACAAACACAAACAAACAAACAAAAACACAGGACGCCACCATAGTTACGCCTGCAAAAAGGCCTGCTTTATAGAACAGGATCATTGGGCTTGTCTGGGAAGTACTAGATGGTCACCAAAGATTCCCTCCGGGACTCCTAGAGTATTGTTTCCATTAGTCAAATTTATTTGATTTTCCTTGGAAATGGATTAATTCCATGTCATCAGAAGGTTTAGAAAGCAGATGTGATATGTCTTTTTCTAAAACTAAATCAAATCGATTTAACTAATAGAGGATATCCCCTTAGACTCCAGAGGAAGTCTTTGGTTCCTAGTGTCACCAGGGACACCTCTGGTGTTTTTTGAGAATCCCAAAGGCCCTGTTTTATAAAATGGGTCTCTTCGATGCATTAAATAAAGAAAAAAAAATGTCTAATTTTCTTTTGAAAATATGTCGCAAGTATAGTAAAAACTTGTTAATATGGGGTGGATTCTTTCCCGGTCAAGACAATATACATACGAAGCGGATGAGAATTTTTACCATCTTCCCTTACCACAGAATCTCAAAGCATCACATCATTTGTGATCTACGAAATAAACACTGGGGCGAGGCGAGGCTTCTTCTTGATTTACTTAGGAAATGGATGTGTGTTGTTCAGGGGACGGGAAATTCTTAAGCCTATGAAAAGCAGAAGAAAGATGGATTGGACTCTTGGGCTAAAGTAAACGTCCCGTCCTCAACAGCGGTTGAGCGCGAGGACAGCACAAGTGGTCGACAAACATTGAAGCGCACAGAACGATGTAAAGAAAATGAGTCATGAAATGTAGAAACCTGATTCCTTGACACTGGAAATCTTGACGGAAAATAATGATGTTTAAGTGCAAATGGTAAGAAAATTCTCATTTCACTCAGAACACACACACACAGAGAGAGAGAGAGAGAGAGAGAGAGAGAGAGAATTTTACGTTATAATTGTTAATTCATATGTAGGCAATATTTTTTATATAGATTCGTGTTTTCACAAAAATTTCCAATGATTTCAATATAAAAATTCAGTGATTCTATCAAGTTTACCACATCACCACCCTCAGGTTACCATTTGGTGATATATTGAAAAAGTTTAATTATTATCTAACGAAAGACAAATGAAAAAATGCTCGGGGTTTATTTATTGCATAGTAAGCAACTAATTCCGTACGACAGTTCTTTTTTCCCATTTACTGAATAAAATTATTATTTATAACTACGATTTTTCAATTACCGTGCAGCATTGCAAAAACCTCCTTTCCTCGTTACAGGAAGATTCAATTGCTGGATTAGGGAAGTTCCTCGAATTCTAGTGAGTTTGTTCCACGAAAAAAAATGTTAGAAATCTATAATGATTCAGATGGAGATTATTTCATGAGCATTTGCCGCGCTGCTTCAGTTAGGAAGTTGTTCTTAACGCAAAATACAGAAAAATTTTAATTACAAATTAGGATTAACTATAATGGATGATATAGAATTGTGGTTCTCAACCTTTTTATGACCACGCCCCCTCTAAGAGTTGGACCTTTTCTTTGTCTGTGTAATTTTCCCTTTTTAAAAGTCCCTCGGACAAATTATTGGCTTTATTTATGGTTGGCTATGATTGACTCTGGTTTATATCAAATAATTCTAATTTCCCGTTCTTAAATTAACTGTATTGTTAATTATCGTTTTCCCCATTCTTAAGTAATGCTGACCTATTTAAAAATTATGTACTGACTCGTTAATGGCGATGTTGTTCTAACAATTACTATGATCGATTTGGTTTTGTCTTGACGTGATGACTATCAGATTTCATTATTAATGAGTATAATTTGTTAAACCAAATTTTACGTCAAGTCACTGATTGGTCATTTGTAAAAAAAGTAATAGGTGGAAAATTGGCACAAAATTAAAAGAAATTTTAAGGTCTCCTTTATATTACTTGGCGTCTTCCTCCCTTGTCTGCCTCAGTTGCTGCCGAATCTTCTTCCCCATCTTATTTTTTTCATAAATGGGTTTAATTAGGGAGGTAGCTGGATGCCTGTAAATAATTTATATGAAACTGTGTACCTATGAACACAAGGTTTTGGGTTGTTTGCAGGACTGAGAATTGTTTAAAAAACTAATTAAACTTTAAGTGAATTATTTGCTTAGTTACTTGTGGAATAGAAGCACGTAAGTTTAAGTTGCAGATATAGGTAGTTGAAGTAGTAGGGGATGGATGAAGTGTCGTAAGAGGGTTCAGTCATGTAGAGAGATTGGGGGATAAACGCTGATAAGTTAGCGAAAAAAAGGGTATAGCTAATAGTGGCGGCAAAACCAACAAAGCCTAAAAAAATAAAAAATCAATAAAACCTAAATAACAATATAACAGGGTATTATAGGTCTACCTATACATGGAATTTTACGAGCTATAACCCCTGCCCCGTCAGTCACTGAATGCCAAATTTCGTGGCCTTTCAACATGAAATCCAACTCGGGTAAAATCTCACGAGTTACTCGCTCTACCTAAGGTAGACCTCCAAAACTTGAGTAGTAATAGTGGTTCAGTGGTTATTGTAGAGGGGAAAACTGAGTTTTCAGAGGCAGAAATGCAATCAAAGAAGACAATATTTAGAGAATATTTGGCTAATGCAGACTATAAAGAGCATATAGAATTGGTAAGCGAACTTTTGCCAGAATTTAGGGTCACAGTATGATTACGAGGGGATAAATTGGGACTGACTATGTTAGAACATAAGGTAAGCTTAGAGGAAGGTACGAAACCCATTTTTATTCCTGCATACCGTATACCTTTCAAAGTCAGAGAACATGTAGAGAAAGAGATCAGTAAATGGAAAGAGGAAGGAATTATTAGACCTAGTGCGTCTCCATACAACTTTCCTCTTTTAGTGGTGCCTAAGAAGGATGGCTCTGTCCCAGTATGCGTCGATTTTAGACGTTTGAACGAGAAAAGAATTCCTGACCGTTACCCAGTCACGTACATACCAGATCTTTCTGAAGAAATTGGGGGACATAATATTTATAGTTCAATTGATTTAGCGCAGGGTTTTTTATAGGTCCCTCTTGGCGAAAATAGCAAGGCATATACTGCTTTTTCAGTGCCCAAGGGACATTTTGAATTTACACAGATGCCTCTTGGTTTGTCAGGTAGTCCTATGACATTTACGAGGTTAGTAAACAGTTTTGCACGGGCTATTCAGTAAAAATGTGTTTGTGTACTTGTACGATATATTGATTGCAATAATCTCGATCGAGCAACAATTAAAAGTGCCTAAGGAACTACTTAGGAGACTTAGGTTAGCAGGATTGAAAATTAAGCTAGCTAAGTTGTCCTTTTTTGAAAAAGCTAATTACATATTTAGGTCATGTCATATCTAAAGAGGGAGTTAGAGTAAATGACGATAAAGTTAAAGCAATTACAGATTTTCCAGTAAGATATTTCTGTAGGTTTTTTAAAGGATTTTCTAACATCGCAGCTCCTTTAAGAGATGTGTTGTGGGAAGACATTTAATTTCATTGGGGAGAACCGCAACAAGTAGCTTTTCAGAAATTTAAGGACGCATTAATGAATCCTCCAGTTCTGAAATTTCCAGATTTCAGTGAACCGTTCACATTAGTGACTGATGCCAGTTAGGAGGGTATAGGTGCTTCCTGCTTGCCTCATGCAAAAATTTGATGGGAACCTCCATCCCATAGCATTCTATAGTAGGAAATTTAGGACAAAGGGCAGCAATAAAAGACTAATGGCTATACTATCAAGTTTGGTTCATTTTAAAATGTTACTAATGGGGAATAAAGTAGAAGTTCTTACAGACCACGAGCCATTTTGGATCTTTTTTTAATAAACCCGATTTGTCACCTAAAAGAGCTCGATGGTTCTTAACTATCAGGGACTTTGACACAAAGCTCAAATATGTAGAAGGCAAGTTAAATGTAGTCACAGATGCCCTTAGTAGAAGTTTTTATGATACAGAAAGATTTCAAGTTGCGCTAGTAACTAGTGATTCTATACAATGGGATATAAGTCTCATAGAGCAAAGGCAAGACGAGGATGAAATTTTGGCAGGAGCAAAAGCGTTTCTCAGAGGGTAATTAGCCAGGAAAGGTTATAAGTTACCTTTTTAAGGTTTAGAATTAGAAGGTAATCTGTTGGTCAGGAAAATTAAATATTAATTAAGGACGAGTGAAAGTAAAGGAGACACAACACAGATAGTGATTCCGAAAGTCCTAATTCCAGTAGTATTGGATATAGTACATTACAGTCTTGGTAGTCCACATTTGGGGATAGAAAAACGTATAATAAGATGCATAGTATGTATATTTGGAAAAATATGTGGAAAGATGTGGAAAATTTTGTGAAAAACTGTACAGTGTGCAATGCTTGCAAACCCACAAGGGCAACTTCTTGTGAATTAGGGTCATATCCAATACCAAGTAGACTTTTTCAGAGAATGCATATGGATATCTTAGGAAATTTTTGTGAATCCAAACATGCAAATAAGTACTTGTTGGTAATAATAGATGAACTAACGAGGACAGTAGAAATTTTTCCACTTAGCATAAAACGGCCGAAGAAGTAACTGTAGCATTTTTCAATGGGGTCATCTGTAGATATGGCTCACCCAAGGTTTTGTTGACCGACAATGGTAGAGAATTTGTAAACAGGACTTTAGAGTGTTTAGCAGAAGTCATGGGGATACAGAAAGTAACAATTATTCCATACAGACCTGAAGCTAATGGGTTATGTGAATGAGCAAACAGGAAAGTGCTTGAGGCTCTCATGAAGACTATGGGAGGAAAGGATAGAAACTGGGATAGATATATAGATATAGTTAGACATAACATAAATAATATGGCCAGTGATTTCATTTGTTGAACATGTACATGGGAAAATGGAAATGCACTGAATAGTCTAGTGTGCGTACGTTCATGTGTTCAGTAGCATGCGTGTATCCGTACGTCTGTTGGTGGGCGTACATACGTATGATGGTTAGAACAAGTGAATGAGATATAATCTCTTGTATGAGGATTAAGGTGCATTACCTGATATTGATTGTGTGTGAGAAACACGCCATAGGGGAAGGCGTTTGGAGATCCATCGGAAAAGGTAAAGTGAAAGACTTTGAAAAGTTATTACCTTTATGTAGTGACACTGAGTTCAGTCTAGAGAAAGGGAAGTGCGATGCGACACTCGTTTATTGACGAACTTTAATATTTCATTGTTTGATAATTATATTCTCATTTTCAGATGGATTCGTAGTCACCATTTAGAAAAATGGGTTCTCTAGAATTGTGTTGACTTTTATTGATAGACAATGAATAGTCGGACAGAAAGAGATAAGAGTGGGTACTTACTTAAATATCATTTCGGGAAAAGTATGGTAGTTTAACGATTTTTGGGAAATGGAAATTATATTTTTATAATAGCGGGGGTTTGAATTTGCCTAGATTTTAACAACTGATTTTTCAGCTGACTTCAGAGATGTCACACGAAGGGTCTATGGAAGGTAGGTTACGTTTCCCAGTTAGGAGTTCTCTCCAATTATTTAAACGAAGGTAATTTTTGGCACTCGTAATATAAATATATATATATATATATATATATATATATATATATATATATATATATATATATAATACTATATATATATAGTATATATATTACGAGGACCAAATGACCCTCGTTGTATATATATATTATATATATATATTATATTAAATATATATATATATTCTATAATATATATATATATATATATATTATATATATCTATATATATATATATATAGTAATATATATATATATCTATATATATATATATAGATATATATATATATTATATATATATCCATTGTTAAACCTCTAGGAAAATTCAAACTCCCGTTATTACAAAAATATAATCTTTATTTGAATTAGTATGGGTGCTTGTAATAACATATCTTGCCTCTAACTCATCTTTTTAGAATATAACAAGGTTATTACGTATCAGTTGTGAAATAAATAGCTGATAATTTTCATCTCAAATTTCGTATTTTACGAACTTCTTCGCCGTTGCAGAGAAGCGGTCACGGATTCCTTTGACGTATTTCGATTCAGATAGCCATTTTATTTTTTTTTAAAGAAAAACAAAATGTATAGTTTTCAATCAGAGTATGAACAGTTATTATTTCAACTTGATTTTTATTTAAAAAAAACGAAAATAAATGGTTAGTACCATGATCGTTGTTTCTCAGGCAATGGCCTTGAAGATGTGATTTAGTTTCTTATTAAGTAGGATGAAGGTATACCTAATAATTTCTGTTTATCAAGAATATGTTTACGAATTTCAGATTTTTGCAATTTTTCAATGTTTATTGTATGGTTAGTGGTCTGTGACACCACCAAACTGGCCGATTTTTGTAGATAAAATAAGAGAGTCTTTTAACGTAATCTCATGTCTATATATTGGTGCATTCTCGAATATCTTCCATTAATGTATATCGTAGGGTTAACGATAGGTAGTCTTAGAGGAATTTATTTTAAAATGTAAAGAGAAAATTGTAAGGGTCTGGGATATCAGCTTTGGTATCCCTAAATTTATGATTTGGGTTTCGTAGGCCAACTCAACCGAAAGTATGATTGGAATTTAATGTGGCCGCAATTTAAAAATATATATGTACAATATATATATACACATATATATATATATATATATATATATATATATATATTATACATATATATATATATATATATATACATATATATATGTATATTATATATATATATATATATATATATATATATATATATACATATATATATATATATATATATATATATATAATATATATATATATAATATATATATATATCTATATATATATATATATATATATATATATATATATATAGTATATATATATAATATATATATATATATATATATATATATATATACTATATATATATATACATACAATACATATACATACTACATATATATATATATATATATATTATATATATATATATATATATATATATATATATATATATATATATATATATATATATATATATATATATATATATAGGTATTCTCTTGAAGTAACCTGATGTCTGCATTTTGGTGTATTTTCGAAAACCTCTCCTAGTGTTTACTTCTGGGTTAAAGATAAGTCATCTAGAGGAATATATTTTGATATAAGTGAAAAATTTAGCGGTCTGGGATACCAGTTTTGGTGTTTATAATTTCATGATATGGGATTCGTAGGGAAAACGAATTGATAATATTAACCGACGCTGCAAAATATTTGATTGAATAGCCGGCTCAGAATATATTTATATATTTAGTTTTTGTGAAAGAGAACTACTGAGATGGCTTTGTCAGTCCGTCCTCGCTTTTTTCCGTCCACCCACAGATCTTAAAAACTACTAACGTTTGAGGACTGCAAACTGGTATGTTGATCATCGACCATCCAATCATCACACATACCAAATTCCAGCCTTTAGTCTCAGTAGTTTGTATTTTATTTAAGGTTAAGCTTGGCCACCAGGCTACCACCGGGCTTCACAGGCCGCAGTTCATACAGCATTATACGCTGTACAGAAAACTCGATTGCTCCGAAGAAACTTTGGCGCATTATTTGCTTGCTTTTCTTGTTTGGAACATCCACAACCGACTAACGACTGTGTCACAAAGGCATGAATCATTTGACGGAACGTTCCTAAATCGTTTATCTTCTCCGGGGAACTGAATCCCGTCCTTTCAGTAATGAAGACAGCATCGAATTATGAATGAATCACTTAACATCTTAGCGAGACAATCCATATCTTACTATATCTGATCGATATATGGTGTCCCGGAGATTGCGTAATTACTGCTGTAATTACTTTGGCTGCAATCTAACAATTTGCTCACATTCCATCTCCTGACTTCGGTCTCCATATTAGAGGGGATTTAACAGGCTGGATGTTCTGAGGTTACACTACTATATGAACTCGGCCATATACATCCTAATAGCACTGATGAGAGAGAGAGAGAGAGAGAGAGAGAGAGAGAGAGAGAGAGAGAGAGAGAGAGAGAGACTTGTTTATACGGTAATGTTGGCTCTGTATACTTTGAAATGCTATTGTTGATTAAAAAGGCAGGGAAGATTACCCACAAGGTCTATCGTGAAGGCTCACGCATTCTTATTTTCATTTCTTTCTTTTTTTTTATGAAAGGGATATGAGAGGCAGTTCAGGATTTAAGAGGTTGAAGATAATTATTGTTATGGAAGACTAGAATTATTTTTATGAATGTGAAACGTTTGTTGCAATATGTAAACCGGAGAGAAACTGGGTTATGATATGGCGAGGGATAAAGCTGTTTTATTTCTTTGAAAAGAATTAGGATAATGATAGAAGATAGATTATTCAAAGCTGGTTCATAAGAAATGTGTGTCGTGAATGGAATATTGATGGAATATTGAACAACTGATGCTAATATATGATAAAGAATTTTAGTATATCATATTTTCACCAGACCACTGAGCTGATTAACAGCTCTCCTAGGGCTGGCCCGAAAGATTAGATATTTTTACGTGGCTAAGAACCAATGAGTTACCTAGCAACGGAACCTGCAGCTTATTGTGGGATCCGAACCACATTATAACCAAAGAATTAGTTCCTAATCACCAGAAATAAATTTCTCTGAGCACGTTGGCAGAGCGGTGAATCGAACTCTGTACTACAGAATCGATTGGCGAGCACGTAAACCATTCGTCCAACGAGGAACTATTGATACATGATATAATGTTCATTCTAAATAGAGAGAAGTGACGAGATTAGTGAAGGAGACTAAAATTAATTATTATTTACTAAATTTGAAAATAAATTTTAGCAAGAGTTAGGATCTAAGGTGAAATGAAAACTAGAACGTACACAACCTAGACTGTTTGCATGCTTCGAATATAGCGGCTCAGTGGCGTGGTTGGTATGGTGTTGGCGTGCCACCTCTTTGGCCGCGAGTTCGATTCTCGGGCATTCCGTTGAGAATGAGAGATGTGTATTTCTGGTGATAGACGTTCACTCTCGACGTGGTTCGGAAGTCATGTAAATCCGTTGGTCCCGTTGCTGAATAACCACTGGTTCCACGCAGCGTAAACATACCATACAAACAAACAAGCAAACAAAGCTTCGAATAGAGATGAATTATTTGTATTGTACCTCCGTAGTAAAATTAATGTATGGTAGGATGACACAGGTGGTGAATCAATGAGGAGCTGACTGGAAGAGACGAATCTGTGAACATGTGACATAAAAGTTGAATTAATAAACAGGTGATAGAATAGGTGAATCGATGAACAGGTGACATAAAAGCAGAATTAATAAACATGTGATAGAGTAAGTGAATCAAGGAATAGGTGACGTACAAGTAGAATTAATAGACAGACGAAGTGAATCAATGAACATGTGGCGTAAAAGTAGAATTAATAAACAGCTGACAGAAGAGATGAATCAATGAGCAGGTGAAATAAAAGCAGAATTAATAAACAGGTGGTAGAATAAGTGAATCATTGAACACGTGACGTAAAAGTAGAATGAGCAGGTGACAGAATAAGTGAATCAATGAACAGGTGACATACAAATAGAATTAATAAACAGCTGACAGACGAAGTGAATCAATGAACATGTGACGTAAAAGTAGCATTAATAAATAGCTGACAAAACAAGTGGATCAATGAACAATTGACATAAAAGTAGAATTAATAAACAGGTGACAAAACAGATGGATCAATTAACGGGTAACATGAGAGTAGAATTAATAAACAGGTGACAGGCGATGTGAATGAATGAAGAGGTAAAATAAAATAAACAGGAGATTGAAGAGGTAAGTCTATGAACAGGTGACATAAAAATAGAATAAATGAACAGGTGACAGAGCAGGTGATTCAATGAACAGGTGACATAAAAGTAAAATTAATAAAAAGGTGACCGAACAGGTGAATTATTGAACGGGTGAAACAAGGCAAGCGACAGCTCCTCGGAAAGAAGTTTACAAGAAGACTGTGTTTAAGGAAGTAAAATTCCAAAGAAGTGAAGAGATAGTTTTGCCTATTCCACTATACAAGATGACGTAAGAAGTATGAATGAAGATGAATGATACTGTGTCTGCGAGAAATATAAGGATATGATGAAGTGGTCAAGAGAAATAAACAATGATAGGGGAATGGAGGAACTGGTTGATTCATAGGTGTTGGAGGTAGAGAGTCAAATAAATTCCATGAGAGATAGGACATAACATTAGACACTAGTGAATGTTGTAGTGGGTTGACTCTTCATTTTATGTAAATGAAGTCGTTATGGTGTGGAAGTTTCGAGGACAGACACTTCATCGTTGAGTTGCTAAGAATCTATATACATAAATTATGTGTATGTGCATGTTGATGTATGTGCAGACATTTCCATCAGGAATTTTAGTATGTGATCACATCTCATAAATGTGTTCAGTGAAATCTCATTATATTCTATCACGTGTTCCATCAGTCAATATAAACAGTTCTCTAATGTGTTTTAACATTTCAATAGTTTCCATATAGCTGTTTGAAATACACATAATTATGCGCTCGATAATGTGTTCTCAACCTTAGTAACAAGCAACAAGATATACAGAGTAACGCATTACATCCTCTCTGATGGACCTAATCTCTCTCTCTCTCTCTCTCCTCTCTCTCTCTCTCTCTCTCTCTCTATCTATCTATCTATCTATCTATCTATCTATCTATTTATCTATCTATCTAAATCTCTCTCTTTCTCTCTCTCTCTCCATTTATCTAACTCTCTCTCTCTCTCTCTCTCTCTCTCTCATCTCTCTCTCTCTCTCTCTCTCTCATCTCTCTCTCTCTCTCTCTCTCTCTGTATTAATGTTAGTCAATACAAAGATAATCGAACGACTAAAACTGAAAAAATAAAAATAAAAAAAATAATTTCTGGATAATTCATACTAGTGGAAAGTTAGTTTATTAATGATCTTATGCTTGAAAGCCACAAAGAAATACAACAGGAGCTTTAGAGGTAAAGGAATGAGTGCGTTTACACTCAGAGACATGTTTGCTCGCCTTTTCTAAGATTGTAACAGTAAAAGGAACAACGGAAGCTATTAAAGTCAACTGAATAAGAAGCTCTTTAAAGTAAAGTCAGGTGAATAAAAAGCTCTTTAGAGTTACAAATCGGCTGAATAAGAAGCTCTTTAGAGTTGAAAGTCAGCAAAATAAGAAGCTCTTTCGAGTTAAAAGTCAGCAAAATAAGAAGCTCTTTCGAGTTAAAAGTCAGCAAAATAAGAAGCTCTTTAGAGTTGAAAGTCAGCAAAATAAGAAGCTCTTTAGAGTTAAAAGTCAGCAAAATAAGAAGCTCTTTAGAGTAAAAGTCAGCAAAATAAGAAGCTCTTTAGAGTTAAAAGTCAGCCAAATAAGAAACTCTAAGAAATTAAAATTACGTTAGTTTGAAGAGCCTGCGGAAACGGAAGCTTGAAAAGGAACTGATATTTTTCACAAGTTTTAAAAGTCGAGCTCTGAGGTCTACTAAAAACGTTTCAGAAGAGGAAATGTTAGCGAAAACGGGATCTCAAAAAGAGTATGAAATGTGTCATCAGAGGGAAAAGTAAGTATTGATAGGCAGAATCTCTGGGAGAATGTGAAAGGTTTTAGTAAATGCCAGTTTCGGTAAGAATGGAGCCTCCCAGAGAAATCAAAAGGTTGAAGTAGTGAAAGTAAAAGTGACCGAAGTTTAAAATGTAAGCGTTGTTGCTTTGCATGGAGTAAATTTGTGGAAATCTGCCTCGCGAGGATGAGGGCTCCTCTAGTGAAACTGACAGACATAGGCATGTCTTCATAGTTTCCTGCTGCAAGTGTTAAAATAGGTGCAAATCATGCTAAAAAATTACACATACGTTTGAAATATTTAACTCTTGCATTTAACATTATATATCGCCAAAAGCAATGTCTAGTAAAAACAATAATAGCGCAGTAGAAAAAGCCCCACCACTAAGACCACACCTATGCACATACTATACTCAAAGAATGAATAATGAATGATAATTTTTTATTTATAATTTTACGCACTGGCATCGCCACTTTATAGTTATCAATGGTGAAAGAAACTGAACAAAATAGAAAGAATTGTTGCACCCCGTCTAGGTAATTAAACAAAATCCATCAGCAAATCTTAGGCAAAAAAGTGGTATATTAGATGACTTCATCTAATATTCAAAGTCTGATGGGTTCGTGATGCTTGTAGATATCATCAACTAACCTAACTCTCTCTCTCTCTCTCTCTCTCTCTCTGATCATTTACATCATCAAAGCAAAATATGACGTAACCTTAAGTACTTCCATTACCTACAGCACGTTGCACTATACTTCTGATAAAAAAAATGTTATATTCTTATTCTTTACTAATCATATACAAGGACAAATGAATGACGTAAGAAACCTATGGAAAACAACAAACCTTTCTTCTCTACGACAAAGTTCACGGAAAATCTGCAATTAACCCAGTGAGGCCAAATGATAAGCTGGACGTTGATGATGTCCTCATAAGACATGCTTAAGAAAGCGGAGGAAATCGGTGAAGTTGGTTGTGGCTTTACCCGAGAGAAGTCTACCATGCAGCAAGTAGTACTCGTCAGTAATTTAGACGATCCAGCTCCCCAGTTTGCTTCCCTGTTCATTCTCCCGCGATGTTTTGCCGCAAGCTTCTGTGAACGGCAGTTTTTATATAATTCAAAGAAAACTGACCTTGTTTTTATTGTTGTTCTTTCTCTAATGAAACCTTAGTCTTTCGTAATCATGTTGAGCTTAATGAAGTAGAAGGGTTGATTCTAATCAATAATTACGACATCTACGAGAGAGAGAGAATAAAAGTTATCTTAGGTAGGTCTTAGAGAAATATCCCGTTTAACAATTGTATTTCTTTGCTCCAACATATAGCCACTGTCAGTGCACATTTATTAAAAAACATGGTCCAGCCTGTCCCTTGTGCACAAAATGAAAGAACTTAAGGTTTGAATATGCTCTGAGGGGCATCACTAGACGAATCGAGAGCTAAAATGGGTGAAAGAGAAAAACTCCTGTATCACATAAGCTTCCGAACGTAGGTCAATTGATTTCAGGGCTTTTGACAACAGCAGAAGTTGGGGGTGAAAGTCAATTCTACCAACATGGCAGATACAGGTGTTCAGTAATTAGGAATAATGAGGTTTGGTATCATTGACCTTTGAAAAGGCTTATGACCGAGTCCCGAGACAAGAGGTATGGAGGAGCCTGAGGGAGAAGATGGTGCCAGAGAAGTAGGTGCGATTGATACAAGAGATGTACCGGAATGTATTTACCAGAGTGAGGAGCAGTGTTGGGGAGACAAGAAGGTTTTGGGTGAGAGTAGGATTACACCAGGGGTCGGCTCTGAGCCCATTTATCTTTAACATAGTGATGGATGTTATAATAGAGGAAGTAAGGGAGACAGTACCATGGAACATATTGTATGCGGATGATATTGTTCTGTGTGCAGAGAGCAGGGAAGATCTGGAAGAAATGCAAATTGGAAAGATGGAGACAAGTACTGGAGGACAGAGGAATGAGAATAAGTAGATCCAAGACAGAATATATGTGTACCACCACTGAGGGGGATGATAGAGAAAGTATTCAGCTTGGTGGAGAGCAAATAAGGAGAGTTGATAAGTTTAAGTATTGGGATCTTTTTGTTAACGCGGGAGGAAGTATGGAAGAAGAAGTAAAACATCGGGTACAGGCAGGCTGGAACAACTGGAGAGCGGCCTCAGGAGTTCTTTGTGACAAAAGAGTGCCGCTTAGGTTAAAAGGAAAATTTCACAAGACGGTGGTAAGAACAGCAATGCTGTATGGTACGGAAACAGCAAGCATGAGAAAAGCAGAGCAGAAGAAGATGGATGTGGCAGAAATGAGAATGCTTAGGTGGATGTCTGGGGTAACAAGAGTGGATAGGATCAGAAATGACTACATTAAGGGGGTCAACTAAAGTGGTGGAAGTATCAAAGAAATGCAGGAGGGGAGGCTGAGATGGTATGGACACCTTGTTGAGGAGAGATGAGGACCAGCTGGGAGACATACTATGGGGGTGGAGGTGCAAGGAAGAAGAAAAAAGAGGGAGACCAAGAAAGAGATGGAAGGACTGTGTGAGAGGAGACTTAAATGAGAAGGGAATTGATGAGGCAGAAGCACAAGATAGAAATAGATGGAAACGGCTCATCCGAAACGGCGACCCCATATAAAAACAAGGGAACAAGCTGGGAAGAAGAAGAGGTAACAAATCAGGCTGAGGTGAGGTTACAATGAGCATGTAGAAGCAAAGTTTTTAAGGTAGGCTCTTTTTGCGGAATGATAGACAAAGTTGATAAAGATGGTAAAGTTGGCTTTTATCTACCAGTTTGCTTTTGAATTCAGGCATAGACTGCTTCACCTGATATATTACTTTATAATTTTGCCAAATCTCTGTGACCTTTCCCGTTGTAACCCCAGTTTGATCAATCAGTCAGACAGTTCTCGCTTTTTATCTGACCAACACACCCCCACCCACCCCCTAACAACTACGACCCCACACACCACAAAAGTGCAATCCAATGCTAATCCAGTACTTGCACAAAGTCTAAATTAATGTCATTATTCATCACTTAAACCGAACTTGGCGCCTATTATTTTTCGTGCTATATCCACTCTTTGACGAGGCAACCAGGTATCGTACAAATTGAGTTTTGCCTTAAGTAGTGAGATGAACCACTCAAATCCCAAATTCAGCGGAAACAAGAAAAGTGGAAGGAAAATAATAAGAGTCAGAGTAATAAGTTGTCAGAGCGAACATTCGAAATCCTGAAAATCACTTACACACTACTTTATTCCATTTCATGTATTTGTTTATTTATTTAGTCATGCTGTGGTTTTGGCATTGCAATATAAATTAAATTTGAGGTTATGAAGGATTAAATTTACTTAAATTTCTACGTAATTTTATCCCACTAGTGCATAATTAACATAGATAAAAAAAATCGTCATCTAAGTTCTTGTAATTTAAACACAATTAAAATTATATATATATATATATATATATATATATATATATATATATATATATATATATATACTATATATCTATCTATATATATATATATATATATATATATATATATATATATATATATATATATATAGATAGATATATATGTATATAGATATATATATATATATAGATATATATATATATATATATATATATATATATATATATATATATATATATATTGTCGAAACATTTATTTTCATATGTATATATATATTGTTAGAAATTTTGTTAGAAAGTAATTCATCGACATGGAAAGGGAATAAGAGTTCATATAGCTGAGCTTCAACAATGGAATGGCTTTTCTGTTTTCATATATGTTAGTTATAGTTATTTAAAAAACAAATTATATGAGAGAGTGACTATACCGAGAATATATTTTTTAGTATAAGAGTGTAAGGACAACGATTATTCATAATTTTCTCTGTACATAATTCATCACTCGCGTTGTTCTTACTTCCCCCTGATTAGAGCATTCAGCGGGCTTTCCGTCAGTGTATAAAGCTTGTATAACCACATATTGTGTACTTTTATATTTGTATTTATGTCTCTCAAGAAACACAAATCGGGTCTCGCCGACCCACTTTTACTCTCTCGCGTCGGTGACCACATTTCCGTCCGCATGCTGTATATTTATTATTTCCCTTGACTGTAATAAACATCAGTACACTTCTACCTGCCTCTTTGTCCACCTCTCACAACTGGTGACCTCCCGGTTTGGACGGTGACCCAAGCGGTTTTGGCTCAGCCATTAAGGGACTCACTACCGCCGCTCACCTTCAGAGATCTTTAACGGACTCATACGGCGCCTCAGTATAGATCTCTGAAAGCTCCTACCGTGGAAATAACCAACGCCTCTAACGGACTAAATACGGCATACCTTGCCCAAGGTGTGTTCAGGCGTTTCTCAAACGGTTTGGCCCGCCATTCACGACTCTGTCGACCGTTTTTTGTGAGACGAGGACAATGGGTGCAAACAGTACCTCGCGGGAAAACCCTCGCGGGAAATCCCGGGCATTCCCCCGCCCCAGCGACGGACTCTGACACAGCGGCCGCTCAAGAATGTTTCAAATTGCCCCCCTTCACAACGGCTGACCCGTCTTCCTGGTTCTTCCGAGCCGAAGGGCAATTCCGGATCGCGGGGCTCACAAACAAAGTGCTGCAGGCTGACCTCGTCGCAGCGGCTCTCCCGACAGAGGTGCTCGACCGAATATCTAACTGGCTGACCGGTCGAGCACGAATCGGACTTGTCACGCTCGACGAGATAAAAGAAAGGCTCTTGACAGCCTATTCCGTGCCTATCGCTGAAAGGGCCGCCCGCGCCCGCGACCTAGTCGCGAACCCCATGCGCGGCGCCGACACCCAAGATGCCTGGGACACTGTGATGGGCCTCGTCCGTCTGCCCGAAATAGGCCCCGACGGAAAAAAGGTAGAGATCAGCCTGAGCCGCGAAATATTCCTGCGGCAACTTCGAGCCCCCCTGGACGTCCGAAAGCAGCTGACCGACGCGTACACCCTAGAGGACGACGAACTACTAGAGAAGGCAAAGAAGCTGACGTTGTCGAACAATGGCCGCGAAGCTCGCCGCCCCCCCCCGATCCTCCGTGTGCCTGGCCGCAGAGAAGGAAGAAGACGACGACGACCCAACGCAAGAGACGGCGCCGTATCCCAAGGGAAGTCCTCCCACACGCAGCGAGGTGAAAACTCCTGGTGCCGCTTCCACCGAAGGTTCGGGAGATTCGCCAGGAGGTGCGAAAGCCCTTGCACCTTCCAACAGTCAAAAAACGGCGACGGCAAACAAAACCAAGCCGACGTGGCACGGCCGCGTCGGAACAACACACCGTAGGGTTCTACGTCCGCGACGCGATCTCCGGCCGGAGGATTTGGTGGGGATACGGGGGCAAGCACTCGATATTCCCGCCGTCAGGAAAGACCGTAGCCGCGAGCCCGACAAAAACAACCTCCCTCGTCGCCGCAAACGGGACCCCCATCCGTTCCTACGGCACGAAGCCCCTCGAGATATCCATCTTGGGGCGAAACTACGTCTGGGAATTCACAATCGCGGACGTCAGGATCCCGCTACTGGGGGCAGACTTCCTGGCGCAGAACGGCCTCCTGGTGGACGTGGCCGCAAACGCCTCCTCGACACGGGACATGCCTTTCCCTTCCACTAGCAGCAGGCCCGGGCGACCCCTACAATTTGTACCATCGCCCCCCACAAATACGCAACCTCCTGCAGGAGTTCCCCGAAGTCTTCAAGCCGGAACTTCGTCAGGCGGCAGGGACGCCGCCCAAGCACGGGATATTCCACCACATAGCCACCACAGGCCCCCCGACACACGCGAAGTTCCGACGACTCCCTCCAGGCCGCCTCCAGGAGGCGAAGCAGGCGTTCTCGGAGATGGAACGAATGGGCATCTGCAAGAAAGCATCGAGCCCTTGGGCGTCGCCCTGCACATGGTACAGAAACCTGACGGCACCTGGAGGCCCTGCGGAGACTACAGAAGACTCAACCTCGCTACAATCCCCGACCAATACCCCTTTTGCCAAACATGCAGGATTTGACAGGGGCCCTTCATGGGGCGAAGGTCTTCACAAAAATGGACCTCTTAAAATCCTATTTTCAGGTTCCAGTGCACCCCGAGGATGTCCCCAAGACTGCCATCATCACGCCTTTTGGCTCCTTCGTTTTCCATTACTCAACCTTCGGCCTGAGGAATGCAGGGGCCACCTTCCAGCGCCTGATGGACAGCATCCTGGGGGGACCTGCCCTTCTGCGTCTGCTACGTCGACGATATCTTGATTTTTTCCAGGTCCTTGGAGGAGCACCTACATCACGTCCGAGCGGTCCTGAAGCGCCTGCAGGAAAACGGGTCTGGTCGTCCGTTTCGACAAATGCACCTTCGGCGCCGAGAAGGTGGACTTCCTCGGACACGAGATCTCCGCGACGGGCGTGCGCCCCCATGGCCTCGAAGGTAGGCGTGGTGCAGAAGTTCCCAACACCAACCACGGTCAAGTCCTGCAGGAGTTCATCGGAATGGTCAATTACTACCGCCGATTCATCCCCGCCGCCGCCCGCACCATGTCTCCTCTAACACAGGTCCTGAAGGGGAAACCAAAGGCCCTAACGTGGGAGGCCGAACAAGAGGAAGGCTTTCAACGAGACGAAGAGGGCCCTCGCCAGAGCGGCGACATTATGCCACCAAGACCCTGCTGCACCTTTACGCCTCACCACCGACGCCAGCAACGTCGCCTGCGGGGCTGTCCTCGAGCAGGTGGTCCAGGGCGAGCCCCAGCCACTCGCCTTCTACAGCAAAAAACTATCAGCCGCCGAGACCGAGGTACAGCACGTTCGACGCCGCGAATCCGTCCTGGCAGTGTACCAAGCAGTGCGACATTTCCGCTACCCTACCATCCTCGAGGGCTCCCCCTTTACGATCAGGACGGACCACCTCCCTTTGGTACACGCCTTCACCAAGGCGGGCGACGCTTGGTCAGCGAGACAACAGAGGCACCTAGCAGCCATCGCAGAGTTCGGTTGCACCATCCAGTACGTGCCTGGCGAGAAGAAACCCCGTGGCAGACGCCCTATCGAGGATAGAAATCAACGCCGTGCGTCTCGGGTCGACTACGAAGACCTCACCCGGGAACAGGCTGCCGACCCGGAGACTGCCGCATACCAGACACTGCTATCACCGCCCTCAAGTGGAAGACGTGCCTTTCGGACCCCGCAGGCATGACGCTCCTCTGCGACATCAGCACGGGCCGCCCGCGCCGCCGTGATCCCAGCCTCCCCCGAAGGAAAGCCGTGTTCGACGTCATACACGGACTCTCGCACCCCTCGGGCCGGACGACGGTGCGCCTCCTGACGGAGAAGTTCGTCTGGCAATGGAATTCGGAAGGACTCCCTCGAGTGGGCCGGAGACCTGCGTGCCTTGCCAAACTAGCAAAATCAGTCGGCACACGGAATCAGGCGTAGGGAAATTAAAATTTCCGCAGCCGAAACGAAGATTCGGCCTACATCCACATAGACGGTCGTTGGCCCCCTGCCCCCGTCGGAAGGCGCCAGGTACCTCCTGACGGTAATCGATCGCTCCACCATATGCCCGAGGCAACGCCGATGTCGGAGGCGACCACGAAAGCATGTGCCGAAGCACTCCTCGCCAGCTGGATCAGTCGATTCGGAGTGGCAGACGAAATCACGACAGACCGCGGACCAGTTTTTCCTGTCGGAGTTGTGGACTGCCCTGGCCCGCCTAATGGGAACGTCGCTACATGCCACCACCGCCTACAACCCAGCAGCTAACGGCATGGTGGAGAGAGTCCACCGTTCGATCAAGGCTTCCCTGATGGCGCGCTGCACCGACGAAAATTGGAAGAGCCAACTACCGTGGGTCCTCCTCGGTCTCAGGACTGCCCCGCGGGCAAACGGCGAGGCATTCATCACCCGCGGAGAAGGTATACGGGGAGCCATTAACAGTCCCTGGCGAGTTCTTCCCGACCAATGCCGACGACGCTGACGTATCCATCGCCAGGCTTCGGGAATCCGCCGGAAGTTCACGCCCTGCGTCAAACCTTCTCCGACAGAACCAAACGTTTCCTCCCGAAGGCCCTATCATCGTGCAAAGCACGTCTTCGTCAGGGACGACGCCCCCCGCCGCCCGCCTCTAACGAGACCCATACCGCGGTCCCTTCCGCGTCCTACGACGCACTGACAAGGCATATCTATTATCCATCAACGGTCGCGAGGACTGGGTCACAATCGATCGCCTGAAACCAGCCTTCATCATGGACGAGGACCTCACAGACGCGGATTCCACAGGGCGCCTCAATCTTCCTCGGAAAAAAGCGACTCTTCGATCGCCAAACCTCCTAGCCGTAGCCGCGGCCGCCCTCGAAAGACGGTCGAACCCCCGAGGATCACCTCAGGGGAGGCATCCCGTCCCTGGAAAACCCCGAGGATCTACCACAACAACTAATATCACGCACCCGAGGGCGCCTCCGCCGTCCAGCTCGCTTCCGCGAGTGGACTACCCGAAGTACAAAGAAGTCAGCCAACAATCATACCTAATTATTGTCTTAGGGGGGGAGTATTTGTAAGGACAACGCTTATTTCATAATTTTCTCTGTACATAATTCATCACTCGCGTTGTTCTTACTTCCCCCTGAGAGAGCATTCAGTGGGCTTTCCGTCAGTGTATAAAGCTTGTATAACCACATATTGTGTACTTTTATATTTTGTATTTTATGTCTCTCAAGAAACACAAATCGGGTCTCGCCGACCCACTTTTACTCTCTCGCGGGTCGGTGACCACATTTCCGTCCGCATGCTGGTGTATATTTTTTTTTTATATTTCCCTTGACTGTAATAAACATCAGTACACTTCTACCTGCCTCTTTGTCCACCTCTCACAAGAGAATGAAAGATTTTTAATAGTCAGGCTTCAATAATAGCAAGGATTCTCGTTTTCTATGATCAAAATGTAGTTCTTCAAAGAGAACGATTCTCTGAGCGAGAGAGACTCGTGTGATTATCACAGGTAACAGGTTGCTATAAAAAGTCAGGAAATTTGATTCACGGAGCCATGAAATAATCTTGGGAAATTATCTATAATCCCTAAAAAATATGGTTTATAATACTGTAATATATGTTTACTTATACATTAAACTTGCCAAAGTATTGTTAGGTAAAAACACTTCATCTATTTATTTATTTTTATTCTTTATTTATTTATTTATTTATTTTTTGCCTTAGAGGTTTGGTGCAAGTTTATAAATTATTTTTTAACCATGAGAAAGGCTACTTCGCTTTCTGCTTGACTAGAGGAAGATTACTGGTTATTATTTAAAATCGTATCTCAGCATATCTTCCATGTTACTTAGCAGCCATGTTTTTTTTTTCTTTTATTTGTCCTTATTTAATTCAGGAGAAATAACATCGGAAAAGCAGTTACTCGGGATAACGTGTTAGTATTATTTAAGGGATTTTGTATAGAACCAATGAGAGCCTCATATGTTTTTTGGTTGGTTTAGAAGGTAGGTCTCTTTGACAATGTCTGGTAAAAACAGTTGAAAGTGAAAACAGTTTATTAAATTCTCAACGGAAACATATACACACACACTATATATATATATATATATATATATATATATATATATATATATATATATATATATCATATATATATATATAGTATATATAGTTTTAGCTTTACAAAGAATTTTAATAAAGGAAGCAATAAAATAATATTCTTTTTTAAAACAAAATTATTAATACAAACATTATTTCTGATGAACGTTTATATACAATATCATTCAAAGTGAGGGTGAAGCTCTTAACTTTCATTTTTTTTCTATTTGCACGGCAAAGAGTAATTCCTAAGCGACCTACTATTGTTTCCCGTGCATTCAAACGTGGGCTTTGTAGCGAAAAGAATATTTGTACTTTGAAAAGAACACAAGAATGATAAAAGACTTCAAAGAAGGTGGATCTAAAGTCTTTTTATTTTCACCGAGTTTTAAGTAGCATTTTGCCAGCGGGAAGAATGTTTTTCCAAGAAAAAATCGCCTTATGAGCCAACTTTTGTTCTCTAACTATGGGAAAATTACGAAGAAACATAAAACTCTGAAAAAGATGTGTCGGGGAATAGTTTCGAGGACATTGTCGAGAATTGTTCTACTACTAATACTACTACTACTGTTACTACTACTACTACTTTGATTTCAGCCAGCCTTGTGCTGGCACGGGCTCTTACTCTTCAGTAGTTCGTAACTGGTCATTGATAACATTCCCATCCAGCCAACAACATTAATTAAGCCTGGAAGATCATAACACTTCCTGGACCAATTTCATTATAATTATTATTATAATCATTATAATAATAATAATAATATTATTATTATTATTATTATTATTGTTATTATTATTATTATTATTATTATTATTATTATTATTATTATTATTATTATTATTATTATTATTATTATTGTTGTTGTTGTTGTTGTTGTTTTTGTTGTATGCTGGAAACAGACCTTTCAAACATGTTTTATTGAATATAATGGCAGAATTTCCAGAATGTATTTTCTCCCAGAGAAGCAAGTCATTAGGAGAATTTAGATAATTATGTACAAAATAAATTCTGTAAATTTCGTCATTTTTATTCAATGAAATTTTATTATTATTATTATTATTATTATTATTATTATTATTATTATTATTATTATTATTATTATTATTATTATTATTTGTCTATCATAGTCCTCCAATTTGACTGGGTGGTATTTATAGTGTGGGGTTCCGGGTTGCATCCTGCCTCCTTAGGAGTCCATCACTTTTCTTACTATTTGCGCCGTTTCTAGTATCATACTCTTCTGCATGAGTCCTGGAGCTACCTCAGCCTCTAGTTTTTCCAGATTCCTTTTCAGGGATCTTGGGATCGTGCCTAGTGCTCCTATGATTATGGGTACAATTTCCACTGGCAAATCCTATATCCTTCTTATTTCTATTTTCAGGTCTTGATACTTATCCAATTTTTTCCTTTCTTTCTCTTCAACTCTGGTGTCCCATGGTATTGCGACATTAATGAGTGAAACTTTCTTCTTGATTTTTGTCAATCAACGTCGTCTGTCTATTTGGACGTATCTGTTCTGATACCATAGTCCCAGAGGATCTTCACCTGATCGTTTTCTGTCACTCCTTCCTATATATGGGAGAGATGTTATTTCCATCTATCGTTCTTTGAACATATCTGGTTCTTAGGGCCTGATCTTGTGCCGCTGTTACTATTTCTTCAGTTTCCTTCTTGAGCTCTCCCATCTGTAGCCATTGCCATGTGTCATCGCTGGCTAGTTCTTTAGTCTGTCTCATGTATTGTCCGTGCATTGCTTTATTGTGTTTGTCATTCTCCTGTCTCTGTATATTTCTGGGTCTTCGTCTACTTTTATTAGTCCTTCTTCCCATGCACTCTTGAGCCACTCGTCTTCAGTGGTTTTCAGAAATTGCCCCAGCGCTCCGTTCTCGATGTTGACGCAGTCCTCTATGCTTAGTAGTCCTCTCCCTCCTTCCTTTCATATTATGTATAGTCTGTCCGTATTTGCTCTTGGGTGTAGTGCTTTGTGTATTGTCATATGTTTCCTAGTTTTCTGGTCTATGCTGCGGAGTTCTGCCTTTGTCCATTCCACTATTCCTGCACTGTATCTGATTACTGGTACTGCCCATGTGTTTATGGCTTTTATCATATTTCCGGCGTTGAGTTTTGACTTGAGTATCGCCTTGAGTCTGCATATATTCTTTCCTGATCGTGTCCTTCATCTTTTGGTGTTTTGTATCCTCTCCTTCCAATATTCCCAAGTATTTGTATCCTGTCTCATTATGTGTTTGATGTTGCTCCTATCTGGTAGCTTTATCCCTTCAGTCCTTGTTACTTTGCCCTTTTGTGTGTTGACTAAGGCACATTTTTCTATTCCAAACTCCATCCTGAAGTCCCCAGATACAATCCTTACAGTCTGGATTAGGGTATCTATTTCCTTAATGCTTATACCATACATACAGCTTGATGTCGCCCATGAACATTAGATGGTTAATTCTGTTGCCTCTTTTCTTGAGTTGGTACCCAGCATCCATCTTCCGCAGTACTTTTGTCATGGGAATCATGGCTACTAAGAAGAGTAGCGGGGACAGTGAGTCGCCCTGGAAGATCCCTCTCCTTGGTGTTTTCCTCTGCCCCATATATTTTTAGGCATTCTATTAGCCATGTGTGAGGTATCCTGTCGAAGGCTTTCTTATAGTCAATCCATGCCATGCTTAGGTTGGTTTTCCTTCTCTTACTATTCTTCATTACCATTTTGTCTATCAGGAGCTGCTCTTTTGTGCCCCTACACTTCCTCTGCAGCCTTTCAGTTTTTGGCTGATGGTGCTTGTATCCTGTAGGTAGTTGTATAGCCTTTCACTGATGTTTGTTTTGTTTGTTTGTATGGTGCTTTTACGTTGCATGGAACCAGTGGTTATTCAGCAACGGGACCAACGGCTTTACGTGACTTCCGAACCACGTCGAGAGTGAAGTTCTATCACCAGAAATCCACTCTTTCACTGATGATACCTGTTAGTAGCTTCCACATTATTGGTAGGCAGGTGATTTGCCTGTAGTTACTGGCTATATTTCCCTTACTCTTGTCTTTCTGTACTAAGGATGTTCTTCCTGTAGTCATCCATTTGGGCGCATGGTGATTTGTGATACAATGCTGGAGTTGTTCTGCTATTCGTCGGTGTAGGGCCTTGAAGTTTTTGAGCCAGTATCCATGGACTTCATCGGGACCTGGGGCTTCCCAGTTGGGTATTTTCTTTAGTTGGTGTCTGATTGTGTCTGTCGTGATCTCAGTGAATCTTTGTTTTATCCTCCCTGTTTCTTCTGCCTTGACTTCCAGGAGCCATGTTGCATGTTTGTTGTGTGATACCAGATTGCTCCATATGTTTTCCCAGTCTCTTACTTAGTTCCGCCTCAGGAATTTCTTGGTGGTTGTCTTCCCCTCTTAGTTGGCTGTTGTCTTTTCTGGTTGGTTCCGAATAGTTTGTTCTGTTGGTATCCCTTATTCCCGTTCATGTACCGTTGGATCTAATGTGTTTTGGCCTTAAGCCTCTGTTTTACATCTTCTATTGTGTTGTTTAGTCCCCTCTCCTGTACTTTGTATTTCTCGTTCAGTTCCTGCTTTCTTGCTTCTTAGCCTTTTTTTCTGCCATCTCTTTCAGTTTACTCAAGTCAGATCTTATCACCATGATTTGCTTCTCCAGGCGCCTTTTCCAAGACGGTTGCTGTTTTGGTTTCTGTTGGGTTGGTTGTGCTGGTGGTGTTGGTATCCTCATCAGTTCTGCTACTAGTCTTGCTCCTGCATATGCCAAGTTATTTGTTTCTGTGATACTGGTGGTTTGTATTATTATCATTATTTCATTGACCTCACTTGTTTTCTCCCTTTATTCCTTGGTGTTGTAGGCTTTCATGGAGGAGATCTTTGTTCTCTCTGTATCTGGCTCCAGCCATTGTCTGATCTTTTCTACCCATTCCGTCCTCTCTTACTTCGTCGGTGTTTCTTCGTGTGTCGTTGTTTGATACCTCATAATTCCTGTCGTCTTCTGTTATTATTATTATTATTATTATTATTGGTATTTATTCATTTATTTTTTTAAATCACAGTCATCCAATTCAACTGGGTGATTTTCATATTGTGTGGTTCCTGGTCGCATCCTACCTCCTTAGGAGTCCATCACTTTTCTCACTATGTACACTGTTTCTAATAGCACACTCTTCTGCGTGAGTCATGGAACTATTTCGACATTTAGTATTTCCAGGTTCCTTTCCAGGGATCTTGGGATCGTCGTGCCTAGTGTCCCTATGATTATAGGTACAATTTCCACTGGCACATCCCTATCCTTCTTATTTCTATTTTCAGGTCTTTATACTTTTAATCTTTTCAATTTTCTTTCTCATCAACTCTGGAGTCCCATGGTACTACGACTTCAATGGCATACTTTCTTCTTGATTGTGTCAATCAGCGTCAAGTTTGGTCTATTGGCACGTATCACCCTATCTGTTTTGATACCATAGTCTCAGAGGAACTTTGCCTAATCGTTTTCCATCACTCACTCAGGTTAGTGTTCATACAACTTATTACTGCAAGCTGGCTGGTGTGTCTTGCTCTGGCTCCAGGAGAGGGATTTTACTACTGAATCATGCCTCTTTTTGTATTGGTTCTGTGCAAGTGCCGGACATCGCTTGCTATGTGGTTTATGGTCTCGTCTTTTATATTGTGCTTCCTACATATGGGTGAGATGTTTTTTCCATTTATTGTTTTTTGGACATATCTGGCTCTTATGGCCCGATCTTGTGCCGCTGTTAGCATTCGTTCTTTCAGTTTTCTGGTCTATGATGCGGATGTCAGCCTCTGTCCACTCCACTACTCTCTTGCTGTATCTGATTACTAGTTGCGTCAACGTGTTTATGGTTTTCAACATTCTCTGGCGTTGAGTTTTGGCTTGAGTATCACCTAAAGTCTCCACATATATTCTTTCCTGATCGTATCCTTCAACTCCTGGTGTTTGATAGCTTCTCATTCTATTATTCCCAGGTATTTGTATCCTCTCATCTATGTGTTTCTTGCTATTCGCGTCAGGTAGCTTTATCCCTCACTCCTTGTAGATTGATCAAGGTGCGTTTTTATATTGTAAATTCTATCCTGATGTCTCCAAATACAATCCTTACAGTCTGAAATAGGACATGAACATCAGATGGTTAATTCTGTAGCTTCCTTTCTTGAGTACTTTTGCCAAAGGAATCATGGATACTACGAAGAATAGTGGGGACAGTAAGCGCCTCGAGAGATTCCTTTCCTGATGTACAATTAACTTTCTCAGCTCATTGTTTCAACTGTTTATGGTATTAAATATATATTCTTTTTCATTTTTATTTACACTGAAAACCACAACGTCTATAAAGTAAGCAAATAACAATATAAACTTGCATAGTTTCGAACATAAAAGATAAGTATCTAACAGGCAACAGTTTTATCATTTTGATACGACATACCGAAGTTTCATTACGTTTTTAAGTAATGAGTTTGTAAGATCTCTGTGTTCATAGTCTAATCACAATACATAATCGATATTACTCAACGTAGGACAGACACTAAATAGGCAAATAGAGATTTCATATTGGAATAAAATTTGCGAAGGGAGTCAGTCGAGAATGAGCATCCGTGGTTTTGACCCCAATTACTGTTATTAGTAAGAAATTCATCACCATTCCAGATAAAATGGCCAGAATTATCATTCAACTTCTTGAAAGTTTTATTTTATTTTGTCTTATTTTATTCTATTTTTATCTGACAGGAAAACTGGAACTAAAGATAATGCTCAGTATTGACAACCACTTAAGAACCATTAAGTAGAGTGTTCCAGTGAACAGTAAAACGGGAAGGAAAGAGATTCTGTCCTGTTTCCGAACAGTGATTAGCAGAACGGGAAGGAAAAGGGTGGAAACTCGGCCCTGATACAGAACAGTCATTAGTATAAAAGGGAGGAAATTGGAAGCTGAAACAATAGTTTCACGTTTCCTGTATATTTTTCAGGAAAGTCGTTTGTGTATATTTAAGGATATGTATCGTCTCAATTCTGCAAACATTTCTTGCCTGTAAAAGAAAAATACATGCATTTAATATCTGAAGTTTATCTTTAATTCAGATCGAATCACAAAGCGCGAAGGATCACATAATTTGTAAAGCTAGAGAATTATGATATATATTTACAAGCGAGCGTTTCGAAGTCAGCTGACTATAAAAAACCAAGAGTGCTCCAAGGGGTTAAAAGCCTGCAAAGGGAGACAAGTTAGAGAAAAGGTGCTAAGTAAATAAATATGACAGAATAGGAAATTAAACCGATACAGGTAAAATTCAGACGTCAGCAGAGAGCAGCAATGAATTCTCTCCTCGCCCAAACATTTGCAGACCAGAAGATTTAGTGAGAGATATATGTATACATACATACATACATACATACTTACATACATACATACATACATACATAAAATGATTAACTCACAAACCTTTACATATCCAAGGACACTAATTCCATTCCTTTCAGCTTATCTCGGGAGTTAACCAAAATCATATCCTTTTAATCTTTGAATTTTAAAAACTTGACCGTCTTCACATATTAAGAAAAATCAAGTTATATTGCTATGCAAATTTAATATAGAAAGATGTAACAAAATTAAATTATCCTAAACGTGCGGAAATGTCTTATATTTATGAATATTGAAGTATTGTGGTTCTTTGAGGCAGTTGTAAAGAGAAGTTGCAAAAGCAACGACAAAATTTTCATGTCATTAGTGAAAAAACTGTCTTAGTTAGAGAGAGAGAGAGAGAGAGAGAGAGAGAGAGAGAGAGAGAGAGAGAGAGAGAGAGAGTATAAACTAATCTTCTCAACTTAGATCTTCGTGCTTGCATTTCAGAGTAAATTTTGAGGAAAATGTTGGGAAAACCTCGCAACTTTGGGTGTTGCGAGCATATTAGGAAGCGAAATTGTGGTTTGGTAACCTGGGAATTTACAAATATCCTTTGGACTTGCCGGGGCATGTTTCAGCATCAAGTGTTGATGTTAGGATGAAGGATCCATCACCATGGTAACATCTTGTTTCCACGCCCTCTTGCATATCGCATATGTTGGACATTAAAACGCTCTCTTGCTTTTTCTTTCATTACTCTCTCTCTTTTTCCTTTCTATCTTATCTCTCCTCTCTCTCTCTCTCTCTCTCTCTCTCTCTCTCTGTTTACCGCTATAATTCTGTACATGTACTATATTATAGACGCATACGGATAATGGTATGGTTGCATGGTAAAACAGCTATGAATCCCTAGGCGTATATATATACATAAGCCAACACATACACCGACCTCCCTTTATGGAGGCTAAATAAAAAAAATGCTGAAGCTCTTAATGATTTGTTCGCGCAGAACATATGGTGTAAGAAGAAGTGAATTTATAAATATGTTGTTTTCCTCATGCAGACTGGAGTATATTCTGTACCATTGTAACTTTCGTAGTTATGTGTCTTGGATATGAAATAAAGACGAAGTAAGCTTAACTGACGTATCTATATATTTATCTATCTGTCTGCCTACATAATTATGATATATATATATATATATATATATATATATATATATATATATATATATATATATATATATATATATATATATATATGACTGGTAAAAGTGTTCTGTAACAACAGAATTCCATCTAATAAAAGGAGCCCATAAAAACACCAAAATGTAGAGAGAAAAGTACTATATTTCAGAGACTGCTGCTCTCTCTTCAGGTATGAATGATTGAAAAGTTTACAAGAAAAGGTGGTATTTATACCAAGAGATTCGTCCACAATAAGCCAATTTAGGTCACCCCCGCTGATAATCTTCCTTTAATCTTCTTAAGCGTTGGTTGAATGAACACTGCGTCGACGATGTCTGATGTCCAATTCCTTTTGAGATGTTCATTACCTGCTTCTCTTTATTAAGGCCGATTCCATCATTTGACTCTTGTACCGGCAGTTGCTGCTATAAATTACACGTGGAATATGTCACGTGTAATTTATAGCAGCACTGCCGGTACATGAGTCAAATGATGGAATCGGCCTTAATAAAAGAGAAGCAGGTAATGAACATCTCAAAAGGGAATTGGACATCAGACATCGTCGACGCAGTGTTCATTCAACCAACGCTTAAGAAGATTAAAGGAAGATTATCAGCGGGGTGACCTAAATTGGCTTACTTGTGGACGAATCTCTTGGTATAAATACCACCTTTTCTGTAAACTTTTCTCATTCATATACCTGAAGAGAGAGACGCAGTCTCTGAAATATAGTACTTTTCTCTCTACATTTTGGTGTTTTTATGGGCTCCTTTTATTAGATATATATATATATATATATAGATATATATATATATATATATATATATATATATATATATATATATATATATATTGGCGCCTAAGGTAGATATATAGCAATTATAAAATTTAATCACTCAAATTGTGAAGATTCTTCGAGAGCAGAGTACACAGACGTCATATATATACTATTGGTAAGAGGGACTCTCGCTTACAAGGTATATTAGAACTGAACCCGAGGTTTAATGAAAAAATACATATCAACAATATTTCATTTTCATTCCTCAAGTGTTTACTACCTTGACAAAGAGTCTGCTATGGAACGTAGGACATATCGCAGCAAAAAAAGTTATTGTACTTAATTTGGCTTGAAATAACCTCAGTTGGAAAGTCTAAAACCATCGAACTTGAACCAGAATAAAGTAAAGCAAGAACTGCCTGAACTACCGAGACCCAAAACGTGGGGTCCAAGACTTTTTCGCAAAGGTAGCGAAATGAATGGATGATGATTATGGCACCCGCCGATTTTTAATCAAGAAAAAATGCGTGTCTGTCTCTCCTACTTTAGAGAAATTGCGACAACAGAAAGCGTCCTACAACAGGGAACTCCATTAGGGGATTAAATGAACTCTGCTCTTGGGGAAATGCACGAGGATGACGGGCGGAATGTTTTATGCAATCAGTTGGCAGCGAACAGCCGTTCGTCCTCCGTTCGGGTTTTGCATTCACCCCTCGGCCATTTCTTGATGGACATTTTACCATTCATTCATTTCTGCAAAATGGGACCTATTTTCTAGAGGGTTGTACGCAGTGCTTTCGTTAGTGGCTGACCTTATTTTATTCTCATTTTCACCCTTTACATGAGTAAGTAATGATTGATAAAAGCAAACTCAGATTGCTGCGTTCGAATGATTTTCGCAGAGTCAAGCAGTCAATTCCGCTGTGATGCTAGTAACGAAAATATCGAATTGCCGGTTTTTCCTAGATAGTGACCACCACGGATTTCAACCCGGTATGTATCCACCTTTGCGGCGTGTTTAGTACAACCCCGTTGGGGATGACCGTGAAAACATAAACAAATGACTGTCAATATCATTAAGCTAATGACCCTCAAGAAAGATCCAAATTACCCAGTGAACCAATTTCATAGCTTTACACTCCAGTAGGGGGTTAGTGCCGTTAGGGAACCTCATCCGGAGCAATGTAGGTATTACTTAAGGTTCTTTGAAGCGTCCCTTCGGCCCCTAGCTGCAACTACTTTCATTCCTTTTATTATAACTCCGTTCATATTTTCTTTCTTCCATCTTACTGTCCATCCTCTCCTAACACTTGTTTCATTGTGCAGTTACGAGGTTCTCCTCCTGTTACACCTTTCAAACCTTTTACTGTCAATTTCAGTTTTAACGCTGAATGGCCTTAGTTGCCCCAGTGCTCGGCATAATGTCAAAAATATCTCTCTCTCTCTCTCTCTCTCTCTCTCTCTCTCTCTCTCTCTCTCTCTCTCTCTCTCTATATATATATATATATATAATATATATATATCTATATATATAATATTATATATTAGCGTTTACACCCGTCTGCACATTATTTTTTTCAACTAAACGTACAACCCTGCCCTGGCAACGATATCGAGGAATCGGTGTGGCCGGGCAAAAGCGAAGCGACAGAGGAAAGGTGGAATGAATTTTGCGTTTGCCCACATAACAAATCCCGCCTAAGCCTTCTCCCTCGAACGTGACCGACACGCAGTTTCCGACCTTACGGCGGCTTGGAAAACGGTCGTATCTGTTCTGTCATACTGAAGGAAAATAACTTCTTCACGTCGAACTTTCTTTTTCACACCAGTGACGGAGATATAAACTCTGCGACCTGGTTTAGGTGTATATATATATATATATATTATATACATATATATATATATATATATATATATATATATATAGATATATATATATATATATATATATATATATATATAATATATATATATATAATATATAATGTATATACACACACACATATATGTATCTAAAAGGCCCTAGTAACAATCTATAATATTAAATAGTGGGGTTGATAACTTTAGCTCGTGCTGGTTTGAGACAGATGCAAAACACTGGATCCCTCGAAGATGCTGAAATGAAAAAAACAAACAGGAAAGCTTACCAGCACATAATTGGGGTCACTGATGCATTCCGAAGATCACGAGTTTCATGTATGTGACGTGCATGCCTGTTGTGCACCAATTGGTGAGTATGTGTGTTCGTGATGCATAGAAAATGGCATATAATCTATGGGAAGAGATGCAAAGGGAGACTGAATTTGATTGATAGAGTGTGGAACACGCCACCGAAGAGGTAAAGTGTACTTTGAAAAAGTTAATATTTATTGTGACGAAATTCAGCTTTTAGACAAAGGGAAGTGAGGTGCGGCACACACAAGGGCACACATTCTTTATTGACGAACATTAATGTTTTGTGGTGTCATAATTATGGTCTCTTTATTTCAGATGGATTCGAAGTCACCTTATGGGTTTTCTCTAGACTAATTTTGACTACTAATAAACTATGAATGTTTGGACACTTAGGGGAAAAGGGGGTGGTACTTACTTAAATATGATTTTGAGAGGAATATGATAGTTTAACGTTTCTTTTTGGGTCATGCTTAATTAATTCTATTCCATTTTCATGTTAGCTAATTTTGGAAAATAAAAAGTATATTTTTGTATCAACAAGAGTTTATATTAGCCTAGTTTGAAACTGATTTTCAGCCAACTTCAGAGACTGCATTCAACAGGAAAAAGGTAGGCTACGTTACCAGTTAGAAGCTTTGTTTTCATTTGTTTAAACAAGTGTCATTTGACCTCGTTAGAGATTTTTTCTCGTTAGATATGTATATATATATATATATATATATATATATATATTATATAGATATATATATATATATATAGAATATATTACATTATAGATATATTAATATATCTTTATATATATATAATATATATATATATATAATACTATATTACTCTATATATATAATATATAAGATATATATATATATATATATATGTATATAATAATATATTACGTATATATCTATATTAATTATTATCATATATATTATATATATATATATATATAATATATATATATATGCTTAAAAATCACTGTAGATGCACGTGACTTCATAATCAAGCGAATCCCACAGGAAAATGATAGTCAGAAATCCAAGCGCTTTCGTCTTTACTCAGACATTGTCAAGGAGTTAATGAAGTACAATTGGAGAGAAAGGTCTCAGGTACAAAGCAAGATCAAGAATACCAGATGGTTAATTGTCAAAAGGGTAAAAATTAAAAGAGATAATCTAGGATTATCGGATATCACATGGTCACAAACCTAACTGAAATTTCAAAGTACCTTTACAGTCCAAAGCGTGTAAAAACTGAATATATTAATTTTGTGGCTTATATTTATCTACAACTTTTTTAATAATGAAAGCACAACGTCTCAAACAACATCAATATTCTGTGAGAACTGGGCAAATATCGAATGCATTATTCGTGCTCATGAGAGATTTAGACCATCTTATTAACTGGAGTCAAGCAAGAGCCTTAGTCCCATGTAATGACACAGTTAAAAGGAATATCATTGAATCTTGTTTCATCAAGTCAAATAATAGAAATGTTCTAAATTTAAGTCTTAGTTTATTTAAACTTGATGCTTTCATTATGAAAAAAGTTGTAGATAAATATAAGCAACAAAATTAATATATTCAGTCTTTACATGTTTTGGACTGTAAAGGTACTTTGTAATTTTGGTTAGGTTTGTGACCGTGTGATATCCAATAATCCTAGATTATCTCTTTTAATTTTTACCCTTTTGACAATTAACCATCTGGTATTCTTGATCTTGTTTTGTACCTGAGACCTTTCTCTCCAATTGTACTTCATTAACTCTTTGACAATGTCTGAGTAAAGACGAAAGCGCTTGGATTTCTGACTATCATTTTCCTGTGGGATTCGCTTATATATATATATATATATATATATATATATATATATATATATATATATATATATATATATATATATATATATATATATATATATATATCACCTTGGGTATTTTTGGGGTTAGTTTCCTGTCTGTGTGAATGCGTATTCATCTTGGCTAGATATATAATGATAAACGTGCTAAAGATAAAAACATTTTGTCTATCTTTAGTTAAAAAAATTTTAAAAAGCCCTTTTGATCATTGTGCCTTTTGAAGCACTTAAATTGAATGGGAATCATCACATAAATCATTAAATTTTTGTTGTATACACTCATCTGGTCAAGCTTATTGCTATGTTTGGCGATTCCAACTTCGTGTTCATTTCAGCTTTCAAAACATCCTTGTTTTTACTGGGTCTTACCTAGATAGCCACCCCACAAGGATTTTAACCCAGTATGTATCCACCTTTGCAGCATGTTTAGTACAACACCGTTGGGGATGACCGTAAAAATATTCATAAACAAAAGACTATAAATATGAAGTTAATGACCCCCAAGAAATATTAGTCCTAGATAAGGACCCACGAAAATCCTTGGGGTCACTATCTAGGAAAGGTCCCTTTTACCAGTAAAACGTTCTAACAACAGACACTTTGCGCTTATGGTAACTGTTCTTCTCTGTATACAGAATTTTCAGGTCGTCGGGCATAATATGGTACAAAGTAACGCTCAGGTTTTTTGCAAAGATCATAACTTCAGAAAAATATGTACCAGTGCTCTACTAGCCGTTTCTAGATGTGGCAAGAAGGTAATTTGCGTCCTTGTCTCTTACAGTCCTCTAATAACAATAATAGTAATAGTATTAAAAGTTAGCGATTGAGAAGTCCATAAAGGACCCCCTACACTGAACGATTGTCTGAATGACTGTCTGGATCGTTCGCAAAAACACTGTGTATGGACTTGTCTGAATGTAAAAGTGGGTTGAGCTTTGTGTCTGAACGATCTCAGCGGAAATCTGTCACGACCAGTTTCCTGGCTTGCGACTTAAGTCTGTCATACACAGGTCGTTCATTGTGTGGGTTTGTCTGCCGATATAACGCTATCGCCCGCGTCTCTTCTAGAGATGATGCTACATCTTCTTGAGACAAAATCTTTGCTCAGACTGAAATTGGTGCGGAGATCGTTCATACTGTCTTAATAGTGTGTGTGTTTGTTGATACAACAGTTCGCAAATCAACTCTAGGTTCACTGTGGCCATGTAATATACACAGGATTTTTAAGATTTTAGAAGTGAATAGTGTAGGTGGGAAATGAAAGTGGTTGTATGTGAACCGTTCAGACTCATTTTCTGAACAATTACATTATCATCAAACCCGTTCTGTTTGAGGGAGAAATTAGTACTTCTTAAAAGACGGAATATTCCACTATGTGTCAGTGGAAAATTTGGATCACTGACTTCTGCTCAATGCAATTACTATTCCTTATCAATAACGCAAAAATAATTCATAGGGCCTTTGAAGATAACCTCTAGCAGTTGACTTTCTTCTCGAACATTTACCTTCCTTTAACGTTTTGTACTACATTTACTTCTCTTTCAAATGAAAGAAAAATATGATGAATATAGACTAGATATCTAGAAGTAGATCCAGGAGGAGATTTCGCATTATTCTCCAAAAATACATCAAGGATTCTTTCTTCTGAACTCAACCAGTATTATCAAATAGCTTTTCAAGCAGTATTAAGAAACGTATTACAAATATTAAAGTTGAAAGAGATAATTGCAAGTCAGTTTTGACTACTGCGGATGTTATTGTCGATAATAACAAGAATCATTTACCCTATGTCATTCATTTTGGAGAGCGGCGTCACCTTTAATCCATATGAAGATCATTTGGCATAAGGTAGATTTCGTATAATTATCCCTTCACTTAAGTTTTTATTACATAATGGTTATGTAGTTCTTATTTTCCCTCAGACGGGAATTCTATGCTCAGTGCTGTAGCGTTTGGTATCAAAGTGGAATATAGCTTTAACTAAATCTGTTAAGTGTGTTTTCGAGCAGAAAGGCAGTTTTTGTACATTAGTCACGAACTGAATATTGAGAGTAAACAACAGCAAAGCTTTACAAATCCCTCCTTGCAGGTTTGACCTTTTCAATTTTCTGTAAAAGGAAACTATTTAGATGGCTATTTGTCCGTCCGTCCTCACTTTTTCTGTCCGCCCTCAGGTCTTAAAAACTACTGAGGCTAGAGGGCTGCAATTTGGTATGCTGATCGTCCACCCTTCAATCATCAAACATACCACACTGCAGCCCTCTACCCTCAGTTGATTTTATTTTATTTAAGAATTAAAGTTAGCCATGATCATGCGTCTGGCACCGATGTAGGTTCCAACAACACGGGTCACCAACGGGCCATAGCTAAAATTTTCATGGTTATGGCTGAGAGTTTCATACAGCATTATACGCTGTACAGGGAACTCGAATGCGTCGAAGAAACTTTATTGCATTTTTTACTCATCTGAAATCGGTAAGGGAACTACACAAATGCATAACAAAAGACTTGAAAGGCGCATCGTATGAAAGGGGCAACTCCATTTACGCAGAACCCTTGACTGATGTTCCTTTTCTACCACTGGCGACCTTTCACTTCAAAGTGTAGCCCTGAAGGGAACTGATCTGTTATTACGCGAGGAATATTATTTCAAACACTTAGATTAATGAAAAAAAAGACCCCCTCGGAACTCTACCACTTTTTTCCAGGTGTCCCTATATGCTGTAATTAACACTGGGTAGGAGAGAGAGAGAGTAAACCTTTAATCAAACAGTTTTGGGCACTATGGAATTTTTGCAACTTTTCAGCTGTATAAATTTTAGCAAGGGAAAGAATGTATTATTATTATTATTATTATTATTATTATTATTATTATTATTATTATTATTATTATTATTATTATTATTATTATTATTATTATTATTATTATTATCATAAGATTTTGCTGCTTCAGCTGCGATGATTTTGTGGAAATTATTATCTATTTTCCTTGTTGCGGCTTTTCCAATGTTACCACGACTGGCTTATAGTTCAGAGTAAGTGAAATAAGGCGCACATATCCCGTTGATTCATTGCTATGTACAGTGAATAGTTAACTAAATTCATTGAAGGCCGACGTTTCTTCTGGTGACAACCAGATATTCTCAAGGCAGTGGTTCCGAGTAGACTGGTAGTAGAGTAGTAGTTAGATTCAGTCTGCTCTTTCGTCTGACACGGGCTCTTGCTTTTCAGCACCCCGCAACTGATGATTGGTGTTTGTATTCTTCTCTGGAGTAACATTGGGCCAGAAATGAAAAGAAGTGGTGAGATATAAAGTGTTATAGAAGAAGCAAGCCCTACTAAGTAGGAGAGCGTGGGGAGGAAAGGATAAAATTTGAGTTAAAAGAAAATGATGGGAATAATGGTTCCCTTGGATATTTGATGAATGTTGGTGATGCGATGAAAGGATGATATTTTGTTTATACATAGGATGACTTGCTCACTTGAGAGTGGCTCAGTTTCCCAGTGGGCTCTAAGAAGTTGCTCTTCCATGAACCGCTTGTGAAAGTGAGGCAGCTGGTATGCGAATTGAGCAGCAGGTGCTTGGGCTTGAAGGTTTGGATGAGGTGAGGTAGAATGCAACTTAGCAGTGTCGCTATGTCAGTTGGTTTTCCTGTTAGTTGTTCGAAGAGAATGATGATCCCTTCAAATGTGAGTGTTATGCAACTTTCTCTGATTGATTTTGGACTTTCTTGGTTGGCAATAGCTGAGATATTGGAGTAGGAAGGAGAAGGGTGGGAGGAATGGAGTCTGGTTGGCTTTGGAAGGTGGAAGGGGATTTGGATTAGGAGGAATGGAAATGGCAGGCCCTGTTTCACTTGGCACTGACTTGTTCTCAACTTTCTTGTGCTGCTTTTGTGTTCTGAGTGGTGGATGCTGCTGTGGTGCTGCTGAAATTGTTGGCTGTTATTCTATCTTGGTCATCTCAGTTTCTTACTTGGGTTTTGGAGGGGTTCTTGATGGTCTTGGAAGTGGGGGAGATAGAGGAGTTCCTTTCATCTTTGCAACTTTTTTAACTTTGATTTTGCACTGCTTGTTCCAAGTGTCGTGTTGCAGAGAACAGTTTGGGCATTTGCTTTCTATGATTTCTCCCCGCTTAAAAGCATTGAGGCACAGTTTTGTAGGGTATGGTTTGCTGCATATACCGCATCTCTCTTTAGCTGTGCAGTGGCTTCGAGGTGTCTAAATCTATGGCACTTGTAACATCGTAGTGGTCCTGGTGTGAAGCCTTCTGTGTTGAAGGATCCCTATATTCCAAGGGAAACTTGGTTAGGAATGTCATCTTGGAAGGTGGCAATGATTTTAATTAAGGATTGCCCAACTTCCCAATAAATATTTGTGCATCTAGAACATTCCACAGCTGTAGAATGAGGTGAGAGGCAGGGCAGTCGGGTACTTGCAAAACTCTTCTTTCCTAACTTTCTTAGATTGATCAAGCTGTTGGAAGTCGGTGTTGTTGACTCAGAGAAAGATGTCTGTTTCTCTAGATTTTGGTGTGATGATCATATCACCAAGCAGATTGGGTCTCACTGAGATGCACAGGTGTGGGTTCTGTTTCTAGGGCTTTGGTACTGCTGCAGCCAGACAGTTCTTGGGCAGAGACCCTATGGAGGAGTTATGGAGTTCCAATTGACAACGCCTGTGTGTGTGTGTGTGAGGAGAGAGAGAGAGAGAGAGAGAGAGAGAGAGAGAGAGAGGGAGAGAGAGAGAGAGAGAGAGAGATGGGGTGGGGGTTTAATTGGTGGTTGGATGGTTAACGACTGAATTGGCTGATGGTGAGATCTGGGTTGTCTGCCGGTGCTGTTGGAGTTTAGGGTTCTGTGTTTTTTAGTCAGTCTTTGGTGAGAGCTGGTGATAGTAGTGTCAGCAGTAGTCTTGAAGGAATTGAAATTCAGTTGAGTTGTGTAACTGATTTGTTGTTTGTTTTGTTTAGTTTGATATTGTTGCTTAAGAGTTGTTGTGCCTGTATTATTAGACTTGTTGTGCTATGACGTTTTTGTTGGGTTATATGTGAGTTCCTGTTGGATTATATGTGAGTTGTTATGGTTGAGGGTTGTTGTTGGTGCTGTTAGTGGGTGTGTGTGTCGCCTTTTTGTATTGTTGTTTTTGTGTTTGTAATTGTTTGTGCAGCGGTCTTTTGTTGTGGTTGAGTTCCTTGTTGTTTTCTAAGTTGTTGAGTTGTGGTTGAGTTCCTTGTTGGTTGCTGTGCTGTTGAGTTGTGGTTGTGTTCCTTGTTTGCTGTTATGTTGTTGAGTTGTGGGGCTATGGTCCTTTTGTGTTGTGTTGTTGAGTTGTGGTCCTTGGTTGTTGTGTTGTTGGGTTGTGGTTCTTGGTTTTTGTCTTGTAGTTGGTGGTGTCTCAGTGACCTCAACCAGCGGACAGTACAGCATAGCCTGGAGTATCTGGAGTTGTGTGAGTACATGTGTTTGTTTGTTTTTTGTGCGCGTGTGTGTAGGTATAGGTCAATTGTCCTGCTTGTATTCTGCAGTGTAAAGAGGAAAGTGTAACTGAAGGTGGGTTTGTCAGCTAGAGTGATTAGGTTTATGTGTGGGGGATTTGCCTGGCAGTTTTTAAGTTTGTAATCCCGCCACGACTCGATATTTTGGGAGAGATGGCAATGAATTTGTTGCTGCAGAATTGATTGGGAGTGGAGCTTCTTCATTTTGATAAGGTGTCCTTCACAGTGCTATCTTCTTTTTTCAAACAATTGTCCATCCTTCGGCATCAGATTCGGACTCAGCAGTAGGATGGCATGGTGTCACTGGATTTTCATCATTAGAGGAATTGTCAATCTCTTAATGAGAAGCAGGAGGGCTTGATCGCTCAGAGTTTTCGTTTGTTGAACTTGGTAGGGAAGGTGTTTCTATCGATGTTTCTTCAGCATCAGACATCTGATGGTGATAGAAGGTGGAGTCTACGTCATGAAGAGATGTTTGTTGATTGGGGTGATGAGATGCTAACTACTCAGTATAATGGTGGTATAGAGGACCACCCTTTGGCAGGCGAAAACGGTGAGTTTTGGAGGCTATGATCGGGAGCGACAACTGACGACGACAACTCTACGGCGGCTAGTATGAAATTAATAGTACAGTAGAAGTAGTGGTAGTAGATTTAGTCAGTCTAGAGAAGAGGACAGTAGAAGGAATGGGATTTTTAGGCGAGGCATCTGCAATTCGAATTGAACAGCAGGTGCTTGAGTTTGAGGTTTGGGGTGAGGTGAGGTTGAATGCAACTTAGCAGTGTCTTTCTGTCACTTGGTTTCCCTGTTAGTAGCTCAAAGAGAGTGACGATCCCTTCAAATGTGAGTGTTATACAACTTTCTCTGATTGATTTGGGACTTTCTTGGTTGGCACTGGCTGAGATATCAGAGGGAAGGAGAAGGGTGTGAGGAATGGGTTTGGGAAGGGAGACGGCCTACTTTGGAGGTTCTTGTGGGGGTTAGGATTAGAAGAAATGGAAGAAGCAAGCATTGTTTCACTTGTCACTGATTTGTAAGGGGCAGGCACTGTTTCACTTGTCATTCCAACTTATTGTTGATCATCTTGAGTAGTGCTGTGTCAATCCTTTTATTTAGTTGCATCCTGGTCATTCCATCTTCTTGCTTGGGTTTTGGAATAGGTTTGGGAGGTGGGGGATGTCGAGGAGTTGCTTTCATCTTTGCAACTTTTTCCAGTCTGAATTTGCACCACTTGTTCTAAGCATGATGCTGAAGAGAACAGTTTGGGTATTTGCTTTCTACTGTTTCTCCTTTCTTGAAAGCATCGAGGCACTGTTTTGTAGGGTGTAGTTTGCTGCATATTCCACACCTCTCTGTAGCTGTGCAGCAGCTGCTGTGGTGTCCAAATCTATGGCACTTGTAGCATCGTAGTGGCTCAGGTATGAATGCTTCTGTGGGGAATGACCCCCATATTCCAAGAAAAACTTGCTTGGGGATGTCTCCTTGGAAGGTAGCAATGATATTTCTTGTGGGAATTCCTGACTTCCCAGTACATCTCTGTGCATCTAGAACATTCCGCAGCTGTAGAACGTAGTCTGGAGGCAGAGTGGTCAGGTATCTACAATAACAGTTTTTCTGACCTTCTCCAATGGATCAAGTTGTTGGAGAGCAGTGTTGACTCATAGAAATCTTCAATTTTTCTGGTTTTTGGTGTGATGACCATATCACCAACCGAATTGGGTATAACTGACATACTTAAGTTTGTACTTTCCTTTTTCAGCTTTGCTACTGCTGCATAGGTAGCCAGTTCTTGAGCAGAGACTCGATTTTGGAAGAGGTGACAAAGGATTGGTTGTAGGAGACTTGATTTGAAAGGGTGCTGACAAAACTGAACTCCTGCCACGCACAGGAAGGGTCCATCAGGAACCACACTTTGATAATACACAATGAAGCCATCTTTAGTTCCAGAATCATCCAAAATATGAGGATAATTGGGAGAGCTCCCAACCAGAGACATCTGCGCTTGTTGGAAGCGCTCCTGATCCAACAAGAAAAACTCTCTTTGAACACTACTATTTAACAGGTGCTTTTCCTTCCCACAATCCTGTGGAGGAACACCATGATGAGAGACAATAACAACCTAGTCACACCTGAACATATGAGCTGCCCAGCAGCTAACGAAAATTCGGCTCACTGTAACGTCACACAGCGTCTTGCACCACCTGGCGACCTCGTAGCCTAGCCCCGCCGGTCTGCAAGATAACAACGTGAGCTTCGACTCTAAATAAAATCGGCTTGAAGCTAGTTTCCAGTAACCAATAGGAAGCGAGCATCGTGCCCCCAACCAATGAAAATTTAGCTAGGGAACACCCCTTGCTACCCCCCCAACCCTCATCAATTGGGTAGAGCATGACTCTAGTCTAGAATAACTAACAACTGAATTTTTTCAGGATCATAACTAGGAAAAAAGCCCTGATCATATCTGGGAAAAAAGCATTGTGGTCTGAGTCCTCCCTCCCTCTCCCCCTGTAGGGGGGAGAGAAGGGCAACGATCCAATATTGAAACTTCATTTTTCTTAGAGCCTTTGCCATGCCTTTTTTGCCCTCCTCACATAATTACAAATTAATCATTAATAACCATAGCACAAAAAGACCACAAGCACTACACAGAGAACTATAAGACAAATGGGTCTGTCCCATTCTTTATTCTTCCCTCTAATACCTTCCTTTCACCCCCCTAATTCCCCCTTCTAAACCTCATCTTTCTTCTGGAGGACCCCACAGGGGTTTAAATCGGTTGTAACGAACCCTCACTCTATCCTATCTTCTACATCAAGGGGTCGGTCGCCTGACGCTCCTTCTCCACTGCCTTCTATCAAAGGCTTCATCCTCCACCAACCTCTGCTCTCTCTCCATATCTTCCTTCACTTTATCTCGCCGTTCAATTATCCGTCTCCCTATCGATCATCTTCCCTTAACAGGTTCCTCCGATGCTCTCTTCACTCCCTCTTTGTCATCCATCCTCAACACATGCCCCTCTGTAATAGTCACTAAGCCTGCCCTTCTTATTTCGTTATTTTCCAATCTCTCAGGCATCGATATTCTCATAATCCACCTCAGCATTCTCATTTCTGTTCTTTCAAGCTTTGCTTCCTCTTTTCTCCTTAGAGCCCGTGTTTCCGATTCATACATTAACACTAGTCTTATCACTTTACTATATATCTTGACTTTTAGCTTGATTGGCATTTTCTTATCACAAACTACTCCAGCTACCTCTCTCCACTTTCCCCAAACAGCTTTTATCCTTCTACTAACTGCAGTCTCGCACCCTTCCTCTTGGCTTAAAGCAGATCCTAAGTATTTAAACAATACCACCTGTTTTATAATCGAGCCTCTTCTTTCTTGCATTACTACACATTCTGCCTCTATCGTCCCTACTGCTCAGTAAAACCTTTGTTTTATTCACATTCATCTTTAAGCCACCCCTCTCTAAAGACTCCTGCCAATCTCCAACCCATCTCTGTAGGTCTTCCTTATTTTCGGCAATAATCACCAGATCATCGGCGTACAACAACTCCCACAGCTCTTCATTCCTGATCTCTTCACTTAACACTTCCATGACCAGCACAAACAAAAATTATATCTTAATGCTGACCCCAGGTGTAATCCAACATCAACTTCAAAGTTCCCTGTTTCCCCAACTGCTGTTATCAATTTTGTGCTCGTTCTTTGATTATCATCTCGACCAACCTAACCAACTTTTCTGGGCCTTTCCTCTTCCTCAAACACCAATGCATCACCTCTCCTGGGATTCTCTCGTATGCTTAACCCTCACTCTATCCTATTCCTCCTCTCCCCCCGCCCACCCTTGTAACCAGAAGGAACGTCGGCATTTAATCAATTTAATTTGACTACTCACTGTATATTGTGATGAATGTATTGGAGATGTGCGCCATATATCACTTACTCTCTTTTAATAACTGCCTTGAAGAGGGTCCACTCCCAAAGTATATTATTATTATTATTATTATTACTATTATTATTATTATTATTATTATTATTATTATTATTATTATTATTATTATTATTATTATTATTTCAATGTGATACGAAATCAATAGCTTAGTTTTATATATTTTCAAACAATCATTGAAATATAACAGTATATAGTTTTAAATGTATCAAATCATTTGAGCTTATCATTCTCTCTCTCTCTCTTTCTCTCTCTCTCTCTCTCTCTCTCTGTGTGTGTGTGTGTGTGCGTGTGTGTGTGTGTCTGTGTGTGTGTGTGCTTTTGATGCATTTCAGCAAAAGGCAATCAGGAAGCGAATGTTTACCCCTTTTTTTTACGCGTTGGAGAAATGGAGAGAGGAAATGAAGATAAAAGCCTTGATGCTGTAATATCCATTTTTCTCTCCACTACTCAGGAAGTATGATTGAAGTCCAAAGCATGAAAAAGGATAACGAATTATTTTCGCCTTCACAGAGAGAGAGAGAGAGAGAGAGGAGAGAAGACGGAGATGAGAGAGAGAGACGAAGAAGAGAGAGAGAGAGAGAGAGAACATCGAACGTAGGACATAATGCAAAAGAGACATTTTCAATGGTGCTATTTTGCTGTTTTCATTTTCAGGATAATTTTCCAACTGAATATCTTGATAAAACTTAACTTTTTATCAGATAATCTGGAGCGGAATCGCCATGGGAGAGCTAATTGTGCAAAACAGATCGAATACCTCACATTTCTATGCAACATGTAAATATTCACGCCTATAGGCCTAAATAGGATAAAAAAAAATGAAAAAAATGACCCCACATAACCGCGTCAGTCGGAACATTCTATACGTATTTATACAAGACATACATACATACATACATACATACATACATACATACATACATACATACATAAATAAATAAATAGATAAATAAGAAAATAAATAAATAAATAGATAAATAAATAAATAAACATACTAACGTGCTGAAAACACAAGCTCTCAATCCCGCCCCAGGTACCTTCATCCGTTTATTGAAGGGAAATAATCGTGCTGATTGTAAATATGTATACTCTATTCCTTCTTTGGTGTTTTATAAAACAAAATTACCCAGGTACGTGAGATATCTTTTATTTTATAATTTCTCTAGTATGTTAAAGCAAATCTGTGCTTGGATATTTGTTTCCATTGTATAAGTAGTTACGTAGAAGAAAGAGGTGAATTTTAAACTTAATTTGTGGCTTTTAACTCATTCCAAGTCACGGTATTAGCGCCTATACTCTGTTTTTTTCCATCTGTCCACCAGCGTGTGGTTTTACGTATGGTAACACTGCGTCCCGGGCTTTACATAGTTACATTCAGCTTACATTCAACAATAATAATAACCTTATTTTGAATATTAACAGTGTAATTCGCATACTGTAAATTATTAAAACACTTTTCAGTTGCAAATGTACACCCCGATGTCCTTTTACTTACCTAAAACTTACACATAGCGTAACTTTTTAAAGCCCGGGATGCAGTGTTACCATGCGAAAACACCACAGGCGGATGGACAGATGGAAAAAAACAGAGTATAGTTACGCACAATATGCAGAACTCGTTGAAATACTTTTGGCAGCAAAAGTTAAGTGATTTACTTATCTTCCAAATCTTACGATAAAAGTACATGCTTGCTTGGAAGGCTAGTTTAAAACGTTAGACAACAGAGATTAAGTTCACCTCTTCTTCTTCTTTCCCATAGTTATCCCTGTATTAAGGGGTCGGTTGCCTGATGGGCCTTCTCCTTCACTGCCTTCTATCAAAGGCATCATCCCCTACCAAACCTCTTCTCTCCATATCTTCCTTCACTTTATCTCGCCATCTAGTCCTCTTTGTTTCCTTCTCGATCTTCTTCCCCTAACAGGTTCCTCCCAAACCCTCCTCACTCCCTCCTCGTCATCCATCCCCAACAAATGCCCATGCCCATACCATCTCAATCGTGACTCTCTTATCGCCTTTGTAATCTTTACTAAGCCTGCCCTTCTTGTTTCATCACTTTCCAATCTCTCAAGCAGCGATAATCCCATAATCCACCTCACCATTCTCATCTCTGTTCTCTCAAGTTTTACTTCCTCTTTTCTTAACATTAAATAAGCAACTGTTCATTGCTTCCACGAGTTAAAAATGCTCTTTGGTGCCTAATAATGAATGAAGAATTATAGGGCACTTAATGAAACAATCAATGTACAGTCACTCAAAAACTGTTTTGCAAGATGCTCCAGAAGTTTTAGTTCACCTAGCAATTTATTCGTTTGATATATATACAAGGAAATGCGCTTTTCGTATTCGATTTTGGTTATTAATCGTACGGCTAACAATGTAAAAATAAATTAGTGAAAAATCCGTTTAACGAAAAATAATGATATATTCTGAAATATTTCGCTCGTGATGATGGGGTAAAAGAGTCAAATAAAAACCTATAATTAGACATCCTTGTGGGAGTAAATTCAGAGACTTTCTTCTTCATGCATAAATAACCCTATGGAAAAGTATAGGGAGGAAATCTGGTAACGCCCAGTGGATACTTAGTGTCAGAGAGAATAAATGATTAAATAAAGGAATTATAATAATGATAGAGAGAGAAATAATGGAATGATGATAATGATAGAGAGAGAAATGAAAATCGGTTTAAGGAAAACTGGAGATAATTTTTCTGGCACATCAGTAACGTCTGTGGTTGTTTCACGCACTTACAACGGAGTTGCCAAATAGCGCCAGATGTCACTATTAGTTGTTGTCCGAAAACTTTTTAAATAGAAGCGAAGCTGAAAATCCTTAAAGAGAAACAAGAATTCGATGCTAAACCTCCCTGAATAGTAATTCTTGCATAAAATCAGGTCTGTGCTCTCGATTAATTATCTTGTCAAATGTGATGATTATTTCAAGCCTGAATTACTATAATGACAAAGCGAAAGACAGCGTCCACACCAGTTTTAGCTCAACTTATTTCTTGCTATCTTATCATTCGGTATACAGTGACTGGTTTAGGGACGTTATCCGTCATGGAATATACATGTAGGAATCTAGTAATACCACAAATCACCACTTCTATCAGATGTGTGTCATCGCCACTGCATGTAGTCACCCATATATTACTGAGAACGATGTTCAAAAACATTCGATTTATGACTCCAGGTGATTTGGAATAGGTGTTAAAGCCAAGCTCGTTTCCAGGGCTGTTCTGTTTAACAAGGCTAGACAATCCACTTTCCCAGAAGGCCCCTTCCCCATAAAGTGACATCCCCATCCTTTCCAAATTCTAATCACTTATCACAGGATATAAAGAATTTAAAAGAAAAATAAATAAAAAAAAGCGTAACTTCCTCGAGGAAAGTCATTATAAAAGCATGTCCACTGCGGAATGAAGCTTTTAGGCGTTATGGCTAATGTTATCAAAATCTTTATACATTTTGTGTTATGATTAATGAGAATATAAGAATAATAGCACATGCAGTAAATTTACTTGAGCAAAAAATTACTTTGAAAATTAATGAAAAAAATAGTTTCTTGGCAAAAGGAAGATTAATATTAAAGAAAAATAATCTTTATACAGATCCCTCACTCAAAAGGTTTTCTCTTATATCAAAACTATTTGCCATTGCTATAAAAATCTTATTATGTGGCAGCCCCTCGTCAGATTGCAGTCAAGTTTTGTGTTATTTATTCCATTCCTGAAATTCAAGAGTTATTTGTAAATTTCAGACAGTCGTGCGTAATCTTTCCAATTCATATTGAGCCCCCTTCATAACAAGTAAAGCTAAAAATATTCTCTTTCTTTTTATGGGTTTTAGAAATGTGATGGAAGTTATTTTTTAACCTAACTGTTAATTTCTACTTTTATTTTTATTATTTTTTTTTTTACAACGCACAGATTATCGCAAAGTAAAGAATCGCAAGGTAAAAAAGCTGATATTTGTGAAGGGCAAAGCCCTCCTGTCAAAAATCTTGGTCATTTTTGGATGGGAGCAGTCAAATTAAAGTCTTTATTTATAGCGAGGATAATATCCAAATATATATCGTGGTTTTTCGCCAATGGCTCATCTCTATCTGTAAACAAAGCTCGATCTCTTATTTATCACTCGAAGGGACATATCTCCAGGAAATACAGAAACTAACATTCCCACTCTTCCTGGAAGACTGCATTTTTGAAATACATAGCACAATGTAATTGATGAAAGTATAGAAATTAATTTTTCTGTATTTGAGCTAAGATAAGACAACAGTTACCCTACACCTAACGAACTCTCTAATTGCAAAGGAAATGTCAACAACAGATATAATACTTATTTTATTTCAGTAGACTCGTTATACGTATTATTGACACATCACCAATACTGGCGTTTGCTTTTGGTTCGTTATCAGTAATTCGTTGTATCTGTCAATAGTAACAACCATCCTGTATGTTTACTGGTTGTTTTCATGTATACATAAGATAGTGGCCTAAGAAGATCTGTAGCAATACGATTTTGCTTTTGGAGCCTCTTATAAACAATCAAATATTTTTGTATTTCTTAGCATGGAGCCACAAAGTTTGACATCAAGTATTTGGTACATACTGACACCTTCTTACACAATACTGAGGCAGAAGATTTGGAAATGAAACTTCTGCGGTACCAAATATTCATCGTCAAGGACCACCATCACAATCATATGGAACCTGGTTCCATTAAGAAGCAACACGACACTATTTTTTTTTTTCCTGTCAGTTACCGGGATGTTCGATGATGGTGACCCTAATCCCAAGTCGTTAATATCTCTCTTGACCAAACCATTTACCCAAAATTCTGAACGCAGCGAGACAGGAGATAAACGAAGACACGTAACAAAGTCATAGAAAAAAAGTCATAATTTTCGCTAGGAAAAAATCACAGAAAATGTCACATTAATTTATGGAGGCCGGAAATAAAGTCACAGGGAAAAATCACTATTTCTAGGGGGTTATTGTCTGAATGATATTTACAGTCTTTTGTTTTTGTTTTTGCGGTCATCCCCGACGGTCTTGTACTAAACAAGCCGTAAAGTGGATATTTAGCAGGTTAAAACCCTGGGGGTCACTATCTGGGAAAGATTAATGTGACCTTTTTTTTTTCTCTTCTTTTTTTACCTGGATTCGAGATAAACATAGTTACTACGTATATTTGTTTCATGGGAATCTTAGACATTTAAGCAGTAATTTATGAAAAACATTAGTATTTCTCAGAATCTTCAGTAGGCAAGAATCACGTATACCTATTACCATCATGAATACCTTTTTGGAGAAATAAACTCGGAAATCTCAGTACTGGAAAATAAATCTTACTGAGAATTCATGTAAGTAAAAAAATCTTACACAAGACTAGCTAAACATGAATAGGGATTAATTCTTTCACGTTTAGAACCAAATATGTGGGTAAACCTCGTAAAGAACAATGATAAAATTTAGAGTGTAAAGAATCAGTTTACGGGGAATATCGAACTTTTTATTTCTTTTACCAAACAGGAAAAAAAATCTGAAAAAAAACTAAAGAAAGACCAGACGAAATGCGAACAATGTAATGGGCGAAAAAAAATGTAGAGAGAGAGAGAGAGAGAGAGAGAGAGAGAGAGAGATTAATTTTCAATATCAAAGTTAAGCTTTGTAATTATAGGAACGCTTTCATTGTAAAGAAAAAGGCTGCTTATAATAATCTCTTTATCGTTCAAGTTGACGTCAGTTCCCTTACTAATTTTGTTCTATAAAATCTCTTTAGACGAAGGACAAGATCCCCTCTGTGAATTATTGCTGCAGGGGAATTAAATTGCCCTAATTAGTGAAAATGTAACTTGATTTGCTGGCATTGTATGCAAGAAAACCTCACTCGCGCCCAATCTCTAATTACAGAGGAATCAGAGATTAGATTTAAGGTGAGCATTAGCTATCAGTCTATAGTAATAAAATCTGAGGGGAACTTTCTTATTTGTGCGCTCCGTTTGTGGGGGGGAAGGGGTTGGCAGAGTAGGTAGGGGATCGGGATCGTATGGAGGACATGACATTTCAACCCTCCTTCTGCAAACCTGTTTGTCCGCCCCGTGTAGGTGTGGTGCTGGTAGAGGATTGGTAGGGTAGGGGAGACATGATACATCCATCCTCCTTCTGAAAACCTGTTTGTCTGTCCAGTGTGGGGGCGGGGTTGGTAGGGGATGGGGAGGGTAGAGGAGACATGACATTTCCATCCTCCTCCCACAAATCTGTTTGTCTGCCCAGTGTGGGGGCGGTGTTAGTAGAGGATCGGGAGGGTAGGGAAGACATGACACATCCACCCTCCTCCTGCAAACTTGTTTGTCCGCCCTGGATGGGGCTGTGTTGGTAGAGGAGACATGATGAGCAGCACCGGCCGCCACGTTCCAGCACAGTGTAGCACTTGCCATCAAGTTCAATAAGAGACTCTCTTTTCTTCAGAGAGGAGAGCTCAGCTGCTGTCGTTAAGGGTTGATTTGCAATTAGTGAGGCTTTAAGTACAGCTGCCATATTACAATTATGACTTTTGTCGTGTAATGTGTTACATGGTCGCAACTGCACACGCACATAGACACAGATGAAGGTATGATTATATATATATATATATATATATATATATATTATATATATATATATATATATATATATATATATATATACCCTACACACACACACACATATACTATATATTATATATATATATATATATATATATATATATAGTATGTGTGTGTGTGTGTATGTGTCTGTGTATGTGTGCGCGTGTGTGTGTGTGTGTGTGTGAGTGAGTGTGTAAACAATGCATAAATATATATGACTTAAAATGTCCATAATTGCATGAAATGAATATGACTTTTATATAATTCCTAAGCATTGTCTCAATATAGGACAGAAATAGAAACCTGCTTTGCTCTGGCTTTGAATATTGCATTGTTATTCTCAGCTGCTTTGATATTATATCCCGCAAACGCCTAAAATTATCTCTTTTGGCTGAGGCACTGACTAATCTAAACCCTTACAGTTTTAGAAAGAGCGAGAACACAGAAGCGTAGACGATTTACCCATCAAATTTTCAAAGGGGGTGTCAGTCCATCCAGCTCCAAGGGGCGGATTCACTTCAATTCACTCTGTTAGGTTGTGTTTTATTTACATGAAAGAACTAGAGACAGATTCTCACTCAGTTTTCAGAGGAAGTCGAAAACATCTCGAGGATTAATTCACAGTGATTTGCTGGTAATTCAAAGATATAGAATAAGTAACATTTGAACAAGGTAACATTGTGGAACTTTAAACTTTCCCCTTAAAATTTTAAAGCTCCTTTCATTAAAAATCACTTGAAGGGAACGTTTTAGGCTAACAAAAAATCCTTTGAATGAACCATTGAATAAAATCATCGTGAAAATATTAAAAGATTTATCGTAAGTATTAATTCAAATTGAATGAACTATTAGTAATGAAGAACACCAACCTAATATAGTGCAGAAAATCATTTTGACCTTCAGAGTAACATATCTGAGCACGAGATAACAGCCCTTCATTTATTATGGAAGATGTTTTCGAAGACCACTGAACCGGAGTGTATTATTTACGATACTGATATGGCTTTCGGAGTAATTTCCAGTAGACTGTAGATTTCGCGACGGCATTACTGTTTTCGACGTGAACACAGAACCATTTAAATATGAAAGACTTCCACCGGTTGCTCTCACAGTTCATAAGTATATCTTAGTTTTATCAGACCACTGAGCTGCTTAACCGCTCTCCTAGGACTGGCCCGAAGGATTTGATATTTTTACGTGGCTAGGAACCAATTGGTCACCAAGCAACGGGACCTACAGCTTATTGTGGGATCCGAACCACACTCATTCGAGAAATGAATTTCTATCACCAGAAATAAATTCCTCTGATTCCGCGTTGGCCGAGACGGGATTCGAACTTCGGACGACTGGATTGACAGCCGAGCGCGAAAACCTCTCGGCCAGCAAGGAACTCTCACCAATCATAATTATCTTATCCTGCTTGCCCTTCTCACTGACCGGATATTATATTCTAGAGGAAACGTATCAATTCCTATAAATCGGCGATATTCCTGTTCCTCTCATCAGACTATGGTTGTGTTGGTGTACAGTTTCTCCACTTTTAGAATTTTACACTCTTCGTAGATTTGAATTTGAAATGAGGTGTCGAACACTAAAAGCCAATGTAACATTTCATGTTACAATAACACACTAACTTGAAATTCAAATTAGGAAGAAGGAAGGGGAGGTCAAATGAAATGCAGAACGAAATCTCGCGTATTAAAAAGGAAACATAAATGAGTAAATTAATGAATAGATAAACATGTTTTAAAATGCAAGAAGAATAATGTGAAGGTAGCAGTAAATTGTAGCGGTATTTATACTTTTTTAAAGCCACGTGTCTTTTCCCAGGAAATGGATCAGGTTAACATTACACTGTTCAACTTCAGCCTAAGGCGAAGGTCTTAAACATCAAAGAGAACTCCTAGTCTTATGAGCCGACGTCAGCTCGAATAGACATTACTTGATAAAGAGGGAGATATCTTTCACAGTTGTTTCTTAGTATCAGAGGCACTTATTGGGATTTTTACAGAAATGAATTGTTGAAACGTAATCATGTATTTTATTGGCGATGACTGTTGTGTTGGATTAATCGTTCTTGGTGATATAGTTGCGAAAAGAACTTTGTGTTACAAAGTTGGGGGTAGTAATGCATAAGTAGATGGAGAAACGTTTCGAGAGGCCATCCAGATTCCCCCCTGGAAGTACAGTAAAACTTTTTATTTGGCTTATACGTTTTTCAAATATATGATACGTGGAAATTATTTGTAGACGGACCCTTCATATCAAGTATGAATATCCGTTATATTACGTGACTATGATCTTCCACATGCTCTCTCTCTCTCTCTCTCTCTCTCTCTCTCTCTCTCTCTCTCTCTCTCTCCTCTCTCTCTGTATACAAAATATTTCCCCTTAAGAATTCTAATTTTCTGTTGTATGAACTTCTGACTGCAGGACCAAACCTTCCAGCGAAGTAATGACCGCTTTGTGATTTTATAGGTTATGGCAGGAGTGGCTGACTTTTGAACATCGAAATCTACTCTAAGGACTGAAACTCTTTTACGATCTACCATACTACATAATCACATATTATTACATGGGGGAAAAAAATTCAAATAGCGCCATAGTACAATAAAATATGAGTGCAATTGCCACTTATATATATATATACTATATATATATATATATATATATATAGATATATTAATAATAAATATATATATACATATATTGCTTGAGTTTTTGTTTGTTTATATATGATTGTGGGGGAACGGCGATCGACCAAACAACTGGCCACGTTCTTACTGGTAGATCGCGATCGACTGTTTGGCCACCTCAGGGCTATGTCACATGATTTATTTAAAGGCCTACAGGTTATGATGTCTGGTTTAATCTAATCTATGTTCAATCGGAAATTTTAAATTCAATGCTCAATCAGGGGTAGTTGTTTTTCTTGCGTCTCTCTTGAAAGAATAATAGCGCTTTTATTAATTATATTAACGTTACTCTCATCCTGATACTTCCAAAATATTACTTCACTTTCCTAAACCAACGTCCAAGAATTACAACGTTCGTAAAATGAACTAGCACATTATTAGATTTATTATATCAATAGTTTGACATTTCAACAATGAAGTAAGTCCAATAAGAATCATACATAACAAGAAAAAGATCAAAGTTTCACACTCACCAGAAATGTTGGGTATATCCGTGAAGGAACCCCTGAAGGGTCCCGGGGAGGGAGTGGTGGTGCGAGAGTCCCCGCCATACTCACTGCCGGCCTGACTTCCCACGGGAGTCGTGTCCTCAGATCCGAACCGACGGGGCGACAGGGGCGAACACTCGCCCAGGCCCCTACGTGGGGACAATGGCGACACCGTTGGGGGCACTGTGAAAGTTACTTCTCGAGACCTGTGGAAAGAATATGCGTGAATGCTTTGATTTATCTTGTGTGTGTATACATTCGTTCTAATGTATATACATAGGTATATATGTGTGTGTGTGTATGTAATTGTAATAGCCACAATGCCCTCTTAACTTCTCAAATTCTTTGCTGTTTTTTAGATACGCTTGTCACTACAAAGCCTTGAGATCCAACTTTCACAGAATTATGAAGAAATCTTGATGCCCGATAGCGGCAAGCTGAACTTATCGTCTTTATGGTACCGCGGGTTACGTTTCCCGCTACCGGACATCATGATATCTTCATAATTCTTTGAAAGTTGGATCTCAAGGATTTTTAGCAACAAGTGTATCCAAAATGAGCAAAGAATTTGAGAAGTTAAGAGGGTATTGAGGCTATTGAAATTACATAAGTATCTTGTAAAATTGACCAGTAGTTTCTACTCACACACCACACACACACACACACACACACACATATATATATATATATATATATATATATATATATATATATATTATATATATATATATATATAGATATATATATGTATATATATTATTTATTATATATATATATATATATTATATATAGATATATGATATATATATGTATTTTTTTTAAGGGATAAATGGAATGGTACTGAAGAGTCTCGAACCCTCGACACAGTACCTTCCCAACTACTCCAGTCGACGGCCTAGTGGTTACCGTCGACTGGAGTCGTTGGAAAGGTACTGTGTCGACGGTTGAAGAGTTCACTATCATCCCATTTATCACCTAAAAATTTCGCTTCCGGGATATTCCCAAAGTAGCGTGGATTCGATATTAAATAACATTTGTAAGTGTATGTACCGAAGGGGAATTTTTAGTTGATAATAATTTCGTCTCCTCATGGGATCGAACCACCGTCTAGTGGACGGGAACGAAATCAGGAATGGCCAGTGACGTTATCAAGTCGGCCAACAGAGAGGCTATAAGTTTATATCGATTCTGACCATTACAAATCACCGTCGAACTCTGTGTTTTTCGTAATTAGAATCGATATGAAACCCCCTCAACCATGTTAGCCAATTCGAATATTTTGACCCACGTAGCCTTGTTATGAATAATTATCACATCAGCGTGATTCATATAAATCATTCGAGCTACAAATGTCCTTTTAATATCTAATTCGCTCTATCTCGGAACTGATATATTTTCATATATGTACCGAAGGGGAATTTTTAGTTGATAATAATTTCGTCCCCTCATGGGATCGAACCACCGTCCAGTGGACGGGAACAAAATCAGGAGCGGCCAGTGACGTTATCAAGTCGGCCAACAGAGAGGCTATAAGTTTATATCGATTCTGACCATTACAAATCACCGTCGAACTCGGTGTTTATTATCAACTAAAAATTCCCCTTCGGTACATATATGAAAATTTATCAATTCCGAGGTAGAGCGAATTAGATATTAAAAGGACATTTGTAGCTCGAATGATTTATATGAATCATGGTGATGTGATAATTACTCATATATACTATCCATAGATATAGATATATATATATATATATATATATATATATATATACATATATATATATATATATATATATATATATATATATATATAGATAATCTATATATATATATACACACCATATATATATATATTATATATATATATTTTATTATATATAGATATATATACATTTACATATTTTATATATGTATATATATATATATAAAGATATATATATATAATTCTATTACACCCTATGTTATAATTAAATTATATAAGCCCACACATATACATTTATACTAACTGACCAACTTGGCAATGCTCGGGAAAACTTTGAAGGACTCAGAAAACTTTTCCTACATCTCCTTTGAATTGTTTAGATGTACTTTCCTGTGCTTAATAATTCTGTCTTCAATTCAACAAAGATTCTGCCCAGAGAAAAGGTGATAGTGTCATACAGACTTCCATAATGAACAGAAATTCAAATATACCAAAAGGTTAGTGGTGGAAAAGATTCATTTATGGAAATGAATAGTGGATGCACCATTGTAGAGACTGTATATGATCCCCTCGAACAAAGGAATGCCGCAGTAGTGATGATAGTGATCATACCAAGTATAGTTGAATGCGAATATCACTCAGGAAGTGCCTCACCATTAACAAAAGCCTGTACTAATGTTAAACTTCCCTCTCTCTCTCTCTCTCTCTCTCTCTGCTTTTTGGTCACATCAGAGGTTAACAGTATGATTTCACAGCAATAACGGAAAAACAACCGCAACTGATGAAAGACATGTCAAAAGGTCTATGGGGACAAAGTTAGGTTTGGGCATGCTCACAACTAAGTTAACCAGGGATTTTTTAGTTTCCTGATTATCACCTCGTTTTCAAGACTAGTATGCAATTACTACTGCATAAAAAGAAGATGTTAGGCTGTCAGCTTGACAAATAATAGCTTCAAAATATCCATAAGCTGTTAAGATACAGTGTCCGTTGACTGTATAAATATTAAATTATTATCACGATGGTAATTTTAGACAAAGTAAAGAGAGCTGTAACTTTTCTGCTTCCTGTGCATGTTAAGGAACGCGTTTCAGTTTCCTCTGGCGTTTCGAAAGGAAATTGTAGGCCGAAGTCTGAATGATCAACTATAAAAATTACTGATATAGTTTCCAGCGTTTATTTTATTGAAGTAATAAACAATTATATTAATAATTATCATGAATTATGATAAAAATCCATGTAACATCTAAAAATGAAAAATTGTTGTTATAGGGGATTTATTGTTGCATGTTAACCATACATCTGACAGCCCTTGGAAGAAAACCTGAACCGCTCAGGCAAAAAGTGACCATTAAGCCATAAAGCACTTGAAGGAAAACCTGACGGTAAAATCGAAAATTTCATTAAATTTGTCTGTTTGATGTCTGTAACGGAGGTAAGGGTTTGCTTTTGAATTATAACCTTCCTGGAGTCACATTGGCCATGCTAAATTTTGCCTGGGTCTACCAAGTGGTTCACCAACCCAACACTGCCCGGTAAACTCTGAGGGACATAGATCATCGATAACTTTCCTCTTCTCGTACTATAATCATTAGTTCTACTGTTCACTTTATGACTTACTGTAAAAACAAATTATTATTGTTATTAATTATCTTTATTAGCATTTTTTCTATTTCAGTAAACTTATTCGACTGGGTGGTATTTATAGTGTGGGGTTCTGAGTTGTATCCTGCATCCTTAGGAGTCCATCATTTTTCTCACAATGTGCACTGTTTCTAACAGCACACTCTTCTGTGTGAGTCCTGGTGCTACATCTTGGGATTGTGCTTAGTGTTTCTATGATTATGGGTACAATTGCCACTGCATATCCTATATCCTTCTTATTTCTATTTTCAGGTCTTTTTCATCTAGCCTGGTGTTCTATGGTACTGCAACATCAATGATTGATACTTTCTTCTTGGTTTTGTCAATCAGCGTCAAGTCAGTTCTAATGACACATATCACCTTAACCATTCTGATACCATAGTCCCAGAGGATCTTTGCCTGATTGTTTTCTATCACTCCCTTAGGCTGGTGTGATCCAGTGGAGGCTTTTTGGTACTCAATCATGCTTCTTTTTGTACTGGTTCTGTGCAAGTTCCAGATGTTCGCTTGTTATGTCTTTCATATTGCATTTCCCGCATATGGGTGAAATGTTATTTTCATCTATTATTCTTTGGACATAACTGGTTCTTAGGGTCTGATCTTGTGCCACTGTTAGCATTCCTTTTCTGACCTTCTTAAGTTCTTCCCTCTATACCCATTGCCATGTTTCGTTACTGGGTTTTCGTCTATTTTCATAAGTCCTTCTTCCCATGCACGCCTAAGCTACTTATCTTTACTGGTTTTCAGGTGTTGCCCCAGTTCTGTATTCTCACTGTTGATGTGTTCATCTGCGCTTAGTAGACCTCTCCCTCCCTTTTATGTTATGTTTAGTATGTCTGTATTTGCTCTTGGGAGTAGTGTTTTGTATATTGTCATGTGTTTCCTAGTTTTCTGGCCAATATGCTGCAAAGTTCAACCTTCGTCCACTCCACTACTCCCACACTGTATCTGATTATTGGTACTGCTCACGTGTTTATGGCTTTTATCATATTTCAGGCCCTGAGTTTTGACTTGAGTATCGTCTTAAGTCTGTTTACATTCTTTCCTGATCATATCCTTCATCTCTTGGTGTTTTATATCCTCTCCTTCCATTATTCCCAGGGATTATTTATCCCGTCTCATCTATGTGTTTGATGTAGCTCCCATCTGGTAGCTTTATCCCTTCAGTCCTTGTTACTTTAACCTTTTGTATGTTGACTAAGGAACATTTTTCTATTCCGTCCTGATGTACCCAGATACAATCACACAGTCTGGATTATGGTAATTTCCTTGATGCTCTTACCATACAGCTTGATATCGTCCATGAACATCAGATGGTCTATTCTGTTAACTACTTTCTTGAGTTGTTACCCAGCATCCATCTTCTACAATACTTTTGTCATGGGAATTATGGCTGCTACTAAGAGTAGTGGGGACAGTGAGTTGACCTGAGAGAATGATCTTCTGATGTTGACCTCTCCTAGTCTTATCCCAGATCTTGTAAGTACTGTATTCCAGTTTTGAACTGTATTTTTAGGAAGGTGATGTCGTTTTCCTTTACCCCATATATTTTCAGGCATTACATTAGCCACATGTGAGGTATCATGCCAAAGGTTTTCTTGTAGTCAATCCATGCTATGCTTAAGTTGGTTTGCCTTCTCTTACTATTCTTCATAACCATTTTTTTCTATCAGGAGCTGGTCTTTCGCGCCCTTACACGTCCTTCCGCAGCCTTTCAGTTGGTGGGGGATAGTGTTTGTATCCTGTAGGTAGTTGTAAAGCCTTTCACTGATGATACCTGTTAGTAACTTCCATAGTATTGGTAGACAGGTGGTAGGCATGTTGTTACTTGCTGTATTTCCCTTGTTCTTGTCTTTCTGTATTAGGGATGTTCTGTCAGTGGTCATCCATTTGGGCGCAAGGTGGGTTGTGATACAATACTGGAGTTATTCTACTATGCTTGGGTGTGGGGCCTTGTAGATTTTGAGACAGTATCCATGGACTTCATTAGTATCTGTCTGTCGTGATCTTGGAGAATCTTTGTTTTATTATCCACATTTCCTCTGCATTGACCTCCTAGAGCCATGTTGTGTGTATGTTGTGTGATAACGGATTGCTTCATATGTTTTCCCAGAGTCTCTTTCTTGGATTGGCTTCAGGAATTTCCTGGTGATTTTCCTCTTCTCTCGTATAGTCTTTTCTGGTTGGTTCCGAGGAGTCTGTTCTGCTGGTATCCTTTATCCCTGTTCATGTACCATTGGATATTATGTGCTTTGACTTTAACCCTCTGTTTTATATCTTCTATGAAGTTGTATAGTCCCGGACTTTGCTGGGGTCACTATCTAGGAAAGATCCGCATCTTTCACCGTTGTTACATATTAGTAAACCCATTTCTTCCCACGCATAAATCTTCACTTTGATTGTCTAAAATAGACAATTGTTAAGGAAGAAGCAAGATCTTGAAAGGTCATTCGGGAGTAATAGTTAAAAGGGAATAAAGACCTGTAAAAGATCAGTTATATGTATGATGAGGAAATAATATTTAAACAAATTTTAAATTTATGCACCCTCTTGCAGAAGGATAAACAATGAATTACAAACTCTTTGATTTACGTATTCCTTCCTTGTTCAAGATATGCATGAGAACGAAGGTTAATCATCGTCACTCACATCATGTACCAGAGACACTGTAACATGTATCAAATGCAATTTAACATCATTTATCAGATATAATTTAACATCATGTATCAGATGGACTTTAACATGTACAAGATACACTTTAACATCGTGTACGAGATGCACTTCAACATCATGTATCAAATACACTTTAGCATCATGTATGAGATGCACTTCAACATCATGTATCAAATGCAATTTACCATCAAGTATCAGATGCACTTTAACAGCACCAGATACACTTTAACATCGTGCATGTATCAAATACACTTTAGCATCATGTATGAGATGCACTTCAACATCATGTATCAAATACAATTTAGCATCATGTATGAGCACTTCAACATCATGTATCAAATACACTTTAGCATCATGTATGAGATGCACTTGAACATCATGTATCAAATACACTTTAGCATCCTGTATCAGATGCACTTTAACATTGTGAATACGAAGTTTAAGCAAACAGAAAACATGTTTGGATATAACTATTTCAGCACCTAGAATATATCCCATTCACTTTTTACCAGCGGAAACCTTTTCTATTCTCATATTGAATCAAAAGACCCACCAAAAGGGTCATTGACTTGAAATTCAAACTTCCAAGGAATATGACATTCATTAGGAAGAAGTAGCAGCAGGTAAATGGAAAAGCAGAGAGAAAATGTCGTTTGTTAACAAAAGAAACAAATATATTAACAAATTAGTTTTAAAAATTGATAAAAATGTAGGTAAATTACTGAACTTTTGAAGTGTCAGTTGCACGACATCCAAAGGGAGACTGTTCCACAGTCTAGTTATGTGAGTAATGAAGAACTTCTTAAACTGAGAAGTTCGACAGCAAGGTATACTTACTGCATAGTTGTGCTGTTATTCAGAAAATCTGGTTGACCCGTAATAATCGAACCCATATAATGATTGAATTTAGTTGAAGTAGGTTTAAACCTTCACCATCCAGGGATAATTGTCGTTGTGAAAGAGCTGCAGTATGACAAAAGGCCGCAAAGTTATTGAGTGAGTGTTATGTAATAACATAAGATTCTAACGACCTAACAATGTTTATTAATCTATCTATCCGTCTATCTATCTATAATAATAAAATCCGAGTGGTTCTTTCTTGTTTGTCCAATCCGGGAGGGGACGGGATAGGTAGGGGATCATGAGGGCAAGGGAGACATAAGACATCAACCCTCCTCCTGCAAACCTGTTTGTCCACCCCAGGTGGGGTGGTGTAGGTAGGGGAAAAATAAGACATCAACCCTCCTCCTGCAAACCTGTTTGTCCACCCCAGGTGGGGTGGTGTAGGTAGGGGAGACATAAGACATCAACCCTCCTCTTGCAAACCTGTTTGTTCTTCCCAGGTGGGGTGGTGTAGGTAGGGGAGACATAAGACATCAACCCTCCTCCTGCAAACCTGTTTGTCCACCCCAGGTGGGTTGGTGTAGGTTGGGGAGACATAAGACATCAACCCTCCTCCTGCAAACCTGTTTGTCAACCCAAGGTGGGATGGAGAGACACGACGGGCAGCGGCGGGTTCCAGCGCAGCACAGCGTACGCCATCAAGCTTGTAAGATGATAATGGTCTAGAGTTAGATAGATGACTATACAGCCTCAAGTGAATTTACAGGCCATTAAAATGCCGATATTTTTCTTCATGGCTCTTTGACCCATGAAATCAACGAGGATTTGCAGAAACCACTGTAGATTGAAAAGTGAAGGAAAAAATACAGAAATGAGTAAATGATTCTTCAAAAAGTTATAGGGCTTCCATCAAACCAATTAAGAGAATACCTGGAATCAGTTAATTGAGCAATCTGAAGCCCACGGTAAGTCAATTTGAAATCTTTATATATATATAATATATATATATATATATATATATATATATAGATAATTATTATATATATATATAAGCGAATAACCACGGGAAATGATAGACAGGAATCCAAGCGCTTTCGTCTTTATTCAGACATCGTCAAGGAGCTACTAAAGTACAATCGGAGAGGAAGGCCTCAGGTACAAACAAGATCAGGAATACCAGATGGTTAATTATCAAAAGGGTAAAAATTAAAAGGGATAATCCAGGATTATCGGATATCACACGGTCACAAACTTAAACAGATTCTGACCCTAACCGAAATTACAAAGTATCTTTACAGTCCAAAACATGTAAAAACTGAATATATTAATTTTGTTGCTTATATTTATCTACAACTTTTTTCATTATGAAAGCATCAAGTTTAAATAAACCAAGACTTAAATTTAGAACATTTCTATTATTTGACTTGATAAAACAAGATTCAATGATATTCCTTTTAACTGTGTCATTACATGGGACTAAGGCTCTTGCTTGACTCCAGTTAATAGGATGGTCTAAATCTCTCATATGTACAAATAATGCATTCGATATTTGCCCAGTTCTCACAGAATATTGATGTTGCTTAAGACGCTGTGAAAGAGATTTGCCAGTCTGTCCGTAATAGATTTTATCACACTTTTTGCAAGGAATTTCATATATGCAGCCTGGAAGATCTTTAGGAGAATTTTTGATTACTAAACTCTTGACATTAATATTACTGAAAACAACATTTATGTTAAAAAGCTTTAAAATTCTAGGAATATCTAAAAACCTTTCATCATAAGGTAATTTTAGAATGTTATGCTTACTAAATTCAAGTTTGTCATTAGTTGAATAAAATGTTTTTCTAGCTCTTTTCCATGCCACATCTACAAAAGTCCTTGGGTATTTAAGTTTCAATGCAATATCATAAATAGTTTTAATTTCAGCGTCAATAAACTGCGGGCTACAGACACGTAAAGCCCTTAGGAACATCCCAGAAAAAACAGAGAATTTAACATTTTGATGGTGATTGGAGTAGTAATGAACAAAAGAGGCAATATTAGTTGATTTTCGAAAGACTGAAAAGGTGAAATTTCTATCATTTCTATGGACAGTTACATCAAGAAAATTCAAATTACAATTTCTTTCTTCCTCTACAGTAAATTTTATAGAAGGGACTAAATTATTGAGATTATTAAGGAATTCCTGGAGGTTTTCGTGAACTGGCCAATACAGAAGATATCATCCACGTATCTAAACCAAATAACTTTTTGGGGCAAAATTCTTGGTAAGAGTTTTGTCTAAAACAAAAAATTCCATGTAAATATTGCTAAGGACAGGAGATAAGGGATTACCCATGGCCATGCCAAACTTTTGTACAAAAAATTCCCCATTGAAACAAAATTTACTATCTTTGATACATAACCTTATGAGACTAATGAGATTTTCTACACTTAAGGGAATGTCATGACGCTCTAATTCCTCTTCCAAATATTCAAGTAAGTCATCTACAGGCACTTTTGTAAATAAAGAGACAACATCAAAACTAACCATATTAAAATCCTAATTCAAATTTAAACTATTCAATTTGTTTATAAAATCAACATTGTTTTTAACATTCGTGTTAGAAATATTTCCTACCAAAGGAGTAAGAATTTTTACAAGCCATTTAGATAAATTATACGAAACTGAGCCCACTGAACTAATGATTGGTCTGATAGGGTTATTGATTTTATGTGGCTTGACTAAACCATACATGTAAGGTAGGGAGGCGCATTGCGGTGTAAACTGTTTAATTAAATGGTCCAAGCCCTTCAAAATGGATTTAATTTGTTTATTAAAATGGGAGTTAACTGTCTGTGTAGGGTCAGACCTCAGTTTCGTATAAGTATCAGTGTCATTTAGCAATGTCATTATTTTACTTATATAGTCACTTTTATTCATAATTACCACTGCATTAGATTTATCTGCTTTATTTACAAAAGTGCCTGTAGATGACTTACTTGAATATTTGGAAGAGGAATTAGAGCGTCATGACATTCCCTTAAGTGTAGAAAATCTCATTAGTCTCATAAGGTTATGTATCAAAGATAGTAAATTTTGTTTCAATGGGGAATTTTTTGTACAAAAGTTTGGCATGGCCATGGGTAATCCCTTATCTCCTATCCTTAGCAATATTTACATGGAATTTTTTGAGACAAAACTCTTACCAAGAATTTTGCCCCAAAAAGTTATTTGGTTTAGATACGTGGATGATATCTTCTGTATTTGGCCAGTTCACAGTATTATTCATGATTCTCCTGCTGCTGATCATATTTGTATAATCGGGGACCTTAATTCTCACCCCACAAAACAATTTTATAATGAACTTACTCGCTTCTGTCAAAATCATGCTCTCCAAATTAGCGATGTAATGCTCCTCCCTCCCTCCTCTTATTCATATGTACATAATAGAGCGGACGCTATTACAACTTCCTGGCTGGACCACTGCATCACATCTCCACAACTTCATGATTCTATTATGACCTGCAATATTCGCTATGATCTTGCAACGGGCTACGATCACATCCCATTACAGGTGTCATTCAGTACCCCAACCCTCCCTACCGTGAACCCCCTAACTGATCGACCACCAGCGGTAAACTGGATTTTAAAAACCAACAGAAAACCAGAGACTTTAGGGCGACCACGGAAACCAGGTTGCGGTCAATAGTTCAACCGGCAGACGCCTTACTTTGTACTAACACAAATTGTAGAAATGATCACCACAAGAGGGATCTGAATGAATTCTATTCGAACATAATCTCCGCTTTGCTTGCTTCGGGCAGGACTGCCTACAGATTTCGTCAAGGTAATTCTCGTAATATACCTGGATGGAATGACTTGGTTAAAGATCTGTATACATACTCACGAGCAATGTTTTTACTGTGGAGGCAAAATGGTAGCCCCAAGGAAGGGCACACTGCATTGCTAATGAGACAGGCGAGAGCGCAGTTCAAACTTGCTCTTAAGCACTGCAGGTTAAATGAAAAACAACTAAGAGCCGATGCAATGTCTAGAAACTTAGAATCTGGTGATTATCCTCGTCTTTGGAAAGATATCCAGTCTTTAAATCCCAAAACTAAAAAGCTATCACAGAGAGTAGGGGAAGCAGTCGGAGACGAAGCTATTGCAAGTATGTGGGGCGATCACTTCAACAATATCCTGAATTGCATAAATGATCAAGATTCCCGAAGGGATGTAGATAACCTCCTTACTGACAACATTCAATTTCATTTTGCAGACCGTATTACGCCAGGTAACATCAGCGATGCCATAAACAGCCTACCTAATAATAAATCGCCCGGCTGTGATGGTCTTCCTGCAGAGGCCTTCAAACTCTGCCATCCGATAATTTACATTTTGCTAGCTGCCCTATTCAATGCGTGCATAATTCACCGGTTTCTTCCAGACTCCCTACTCTTAGTTCACTTGATACCATTAATCAAAAACAAGCTAAAGGATGCAGCTGACCCTGGCAACTACCGGCCGATTGCAATCACAACGATCGCATCGAAGATACTTGAGTCTGTTCTTCTAGTTAGACTTCTCCCCTTTCTACACACCACTGACAACCAGTTCGGGTTTAAAAGCAAACCACTCAACCGACACCTGCATCTACATACTGAAAGAATTGCTTAATTACTACCTATCATCAGCCTCTCCTATTTTCCTTTGTTTTGTAGATGTGAGAAAAGCATTTGACAGAGTAAACTACCTGAAGCTCTTCCTGAAGCTGCATAAAAGGGGCACACCCTGTACCTAATTGGCATTTTACATTGCTGGTTCTCCACACAGCAATTCTGTGTCAAATGGGGTAACGTGTTATCTTACACCTTCGGCTCCCTAAACGGGCTCCGGCAAGGGGGCATTCTCTCTCCTTACCTGTTTAATACGTACACAGATGACTTGAATGTCAAACTGAACTCGCTCCCAATCGGATGCACCGTCAATGAAACAACTATAACAACCTCTGTTACGCCGACGATATGGTTCTGATTTCCCCATCAGTGCAAGGTCTCCAACGACTCATCGACACCTGCCGCCAATATGCAGAGGAATTTGATATAATCTACAACGAAACCAAGACCCAGTGCATGTCGCTGCTCCCGAGATCGCTTAAGCATATTGCAGAACCTCAAATTTTCCTCGGAAACCATCAGCTGGAATTTGTGCACGAATTTCCGTATTTGGTCACATTATCACCGACGACCTAAAAGATACGGCAGACATTGAACAGAGGCGTCGTAAACTATGTGCAACTGGCAACATGATTGCAAGGAGGTTTGCCTTCTGTCACCGAGACGTGAAACTGCTGCTATTCCGCTCGTACTGCTACAGTATCTATGGGTGTTCCCTCTGGACGAACTATACCCGAGAGACCATGAGACGCATCACTGTTGTGCACAATGACATTCTGAGACGCCTCACAAACACTCCCCGCTACCACTCCGCCACACAGATGTTCATTGAAAACCACCTGGACAATTTAAAAATCATTGTTAGGCGAACAATGTCCAGTCTGGTAAACCCGAGTGAGAAACAGCAGCAACTCGCTCATACAATGCATCCTAAGGAGTGAAGCAAGAAGAAGATCTAAATTGTGGGAAAGATGGGAAAATGAGGCCTTTGTCCCCTAAAGGACTTAATCTCTGTATTGGCAAGATGTCATCTGCAGTTTTTGTCATTATTACATTTATTGCTGATATTTTAATTTTTCATTATTACTGTGATTCCTATCAAGTTAAAGTTTTATTTACATTTAATTTATGTATTAAGCCCTCTGGACCTGACTACTGTAACCACCTAAGGTCTCTAGTTGAAATTTGAGTTATATAATATGTGCACCAACTGTTATTACTCGCAATGCATTTTTTTTTCTCACCAATATTATTACTGTTTATTACCAGTATGATGATTACTAGCTTTTATGCTACCTCAGCTATATTATGGATAAGTGCCGATTATTCATTTTCTTTTTCTATTTTATCATATCTCATGTATCTAGATTGTGTATGTTACTGTCTGTATCTTGCATACTCAATGTATATGGCCCCGAGCTGAAATAAAACATATTATTATTATTATTATTATTATAAAACCTCCAGGAATTCCTTAATAATCTCAATAATTTAGTCCCTTCTATAAAATTTACTGTAGAGGAAGAAAGAAATTGTAATTTGAATCTTCTTGATGTAACTGTCCATAGAAATGATAGAAATTTCACCTTTTCAGTCTTTCGAAAATCAACTAATATTGCCTCTTTTGTTCATTACTACTCCAATCACCATCAAAATGTTAAATTCTCTGTTTTTTCTGGGATGTTCCTAAGGGCTTTACGTGTCTGTAGCCCGCAGTTTATTGACGCTGAAATTAAAACTATTTATGATATTGCATTGAAACTTAAATACCCAAGGACTTTTGTAGATGTGGCATGGAAAAGAGCTAGAAAAACATTTTATTCAACTAATGACAAACTTGAATTTAGTAAGCATAACATTCTAAAATTACCTTATGATGAAAGGTTTTTAGATATTCCTAGAATTTTAAAGCTTTTTAACATAAATGTTGTTTTCAGTAATATTAATGTCAAGAGTTTAGTAATCAAAAATTCTCCTAAAGATCTTCCAGGCTGCATATATGAAATTCCTTGCAAAAGTGTGATAAAATCTATTACGGACAGACTGGCAAATCTCTTTCACAGCGTCTTAAGCAACATCAATATTCTGTGAGAACTGGGCAAATATCGAATGCATTATTTGTACATATGAGAGATTTAGACCATCCTATTAACTGGAGTCAAGCAAGAGCCTTAGTCCCATGTAATGACACAGTTAAAAGGAATATCATTGAATCTTGTTTTATCAAGTCAAATAATAGAAATGTTCTAAATTTAAGTCTTGGTTTATTTAAACTTGATGCTTTCATAATGAAAAAAGTTGTAGATAAATATAAGCAACAAAATTAATATATTCAGTTTTTACATGTTTTGGACTGTAAAGATACTTTGTAATTTCGGTTAGAGTCAGAATCTGTTTAAGTTTGTGACCGTGTGATATCCGATAATCCTGGATTATCCCTTTTAATTTTTACCCTTTTGATAATTAACCATCTGGTATTCCTGATCTTGTTTGTACCTGAGGCCTTCCTCTCCGATTGTACTTTAGTAGCTCCTTGACGATGTCTGAATAAAGACGAAAGCGCTTGGATTCCTGTCTATCATTTCCCGTGGTATTCGCTTATTTATGAAGTCACGTGCATCTACTGTGATTTTTTAAGCATAATACATATATATATATATATATATATATATATATTATATATATATATATATATATATATATATATAGTTTTTCTTCAAGGACTTCAACGACTATTTTTCATTCATTTTTAGTCTTTTATTACATTTCATTTATAACTGCGTCGTAATATATGTGTAGCATTATTGCGTGGTAATATGTGTTTAATCGTATTTTCCATGAAATTAAAGAGAAACTCTATAGGTCTTAAAGCACTAATAATAATACAAGCTTTGGATCAAAGTATTTAGTTGTCGAATAGTTGGTGACTACATACAGGATTTGTAAGAGATTTAAATTAATTTCAGATTTAAATTAATTTCACTGCAAAAAAATCACATCTTAAACAGGGTAATATTTAATGCAGCAGATAAAATAATTTTTTCTCTAAGATACTTCAGTTTACTTTACAAGCATGAAATTTGGTACGTATCATCTCCATATGGCAATTTTAAGAAATTACTGGGTGTCCACTCAAAACCCAAAATGGTTGCCATTTTTCAAGATGGCCGCTAGTCAAGGTCAAGTTTTTATGTATTTGTTTTGGTGATACACATTTAAGGCAGTCACTAAGCAAAAGTAAAATGTATTGCTGTTAAAAATATCATGTAGCATATATAAAGAGAGATGGCTTCCAATATGGCGGCCAAAAACTTTAAATAATCGCGTCTCAGGATTCCTGTTAAATGTAATAGTTTGCAAGTCTATGTATAACTCAGGTGGTGGTTTTATCATTAGTTTTAGTGTAAAAGCGTGAATGTCAGCTCACAACTAGGGCACATTGGTGACTTCACTGTTGTGTAACTCAGCATGGGGCCCAGTGTCAGCTAATCTTGCTTTACTTACACTCTACCTAGCTTTGCTTTAGAGTTCAGTATTTTAGTTTAGTGCTGTTTAATAGCTCCATATCAATTAGCTGATAAAAAGTGTCTATTATAGTTAGTAAATCTAGTTAGACAGCCAAGCCTGAATTGACAAGAGGTGCCAGAGAGGGAGAGCTGAGCCAAGGGAAATTGGGGTTCTGCATGGCTTGTTCATGTATTTCCCTGGACGGTGGACAGATGATACGGAACTCAAATGGCACTGGATGAATGATCGGGCCAAGTGTGGAGTGACCGTGCCGAGTTGTATCCCATACATCAATGTGCATATCGGATTGAGGTGGTAAAAGTATAGCCCCTCAGCCTTAGTCAAGAGCTCATAATGGCAAGTGTAAATTCAATCACAGGCAAAAGACAAGAATAATGAAGATCTAACTTCATCATTGGCGTCTCTACGTCATAATCCTGAACATGATGGGTATATAAGGATTTCAACCAATGTGCCATTGTTCCAGGAGATTGGTGAAATGCCCTTAACTTTGACCCAGAAAGGCTGGATGAAGGCAGTGGCATAGAGGCAAAACTGCGACAAAACATGCAAAATACCTCTAGAGTTGTGGTTGGTTCATGTTTAATAGTGCAAAACTTGATAGTGCAAGAAAGCGAAGATCTACAGTTAGAGGTAGTGAACCACAGGAAAAGCATGCAAAACAGCGTCGAATGAGTCATGGCAACGAAGCGTGCATTTATTGTGAAAATGTGGCACATGTATTAGATCTTCGACAAGTAATGACCATGAATCTCAACAGGAGACTACATGAGTGCACTCACACACTCAATGGTGGTAGATTATTGTCAAAACTAGATGCTAGTGATGCAATTGCTCAAGAGTTAAAGTACCATCTTGTATGTCTCATTGGTCTTTACAACAGAGAGAGGTCCTATCTTAGAAATCTAAAGAAAGGACAATGTCACAATGAAGAACCAGATGTATATCCACTGGTTCTATCAGAGGTGGTTAATTATGTCATTGAAACCAGCTTGAGTTCGGATAATTCTACCATATTTCCTCTTGCGGACATATCCCAATTACACCAGCAGCGCCTGAAACAATTGGGCATTGCCTCACCAACTGTAAATATAACAAGGTTAAAAGACAAATTATTAGCAGAAATCCCTGAATTAAAAGCGTACAAGAAAGAAAAAAATGTGCGACTTGTCTAGCACAAAGATGTAGCTTTAGCCCTATCTCAGTCATCTGACTATTCAGTACACTTGTGATTACTAAAACAGCAAACATACTAAGGAAGCATATTCTGGATCATCAGTCCAGGTTTGATGAACCTTTGAGGAGGGATGCATCAATGATGCCACACTTCAAAGTCTGCTCCAGTTCACTAGTATGGTCGAGGATGGAGCAGCCATAAAGTCACAGGTAAGGTTTGGCTCATCAAAGTCAGACCTGGCTATTGCTCAGCTCCTTCAGTACAGTTGCCTCTCAAAACAGAATGGAATAAGTGTACATCTACACTCAAGGATGGGGAAACTCCTCTTGCAGTGTTCATGGCCATGGCTATCTATGCCAAAACCAGGAAGAGAAATCATAATGTGAGATGTAACTGTAACGTTGCAAATGATGCTTCAAATATATCTGAATTAGAATTTCGTCACACTAAAGGGTGACACCATGCATCTTTAAAATCTTGCGCTCATATCAGGCTTAAAAAAAGATACTGAGACAGTGCTCTAACTTAGATAAGATACTTTATCATACTCCATTATAGTCTTTTGCTTGTATACTTTTCAGTAGCATTATGGGGTCCCTCTCCAAGTCATAGATAAAAATTTCATCTCTCTATCGTTCTTAGTTGCAGAGTTATCAAGCAAAATGTTTCTTGGCGGCCATTTTGTACGCCCTCTTTATGAGAATGGTAAATATAGTAGAAGGAGCTCCGGTGATATCTTCATTTAACTCTTATACCAAGGAAAACATTATTACCTGAATAATGACTGATGTATTTATTTCAACAATGATTTACTCATAGTGTCCAAAACAGCGTTTCCTACGGAGTAGCTTCTAATTAATTATAATTTTGTCCTGCATTACCATTACCATTGTCTCATGCTTTTTATTGTAGACATTCTTCTAGCATTCATTCAAAGGGCAAGACATGCAGAAGAAAACTCACACTTGACACTCACTTTTCGAAGAACAAATAGGAATCCCTTCTCTTTATTTATTCTATGGCTGTTTAAAAGGATATCAAAATTCCTTTGTTCCAACTAACTGAAGCTAATTTTACTTCCCTAAGAAAGGGGAATGGGACTTAACAATGAATTAACCTTGTGATTGATGTTCATGACTGTAGGTAATCAGCAGTAAATGATTCTGATGGGGATTATATAAGGCAACCCCACCAACCTCCGCCAACCACCCCACTCCACCCCGCAAAGAGTTGGGCATGGTGATCTTTAATATGATTAACCCTCTAACTAGCAAAGGAGAGGATCTCACCGAGGGATAATAACTGTCGAAGTCAGGAAGACTTCTTTCGTTTGTACACGAAGGCTTCGCGGTCTGATTAGTTTGATGAAGTTCAGCACGTTTCCCTTTGGTTGTTCTGACTTGGAAAAAATTAGTTTTATATTCTCGCTGGGACTTCCTGTTGATTTCACTGCCATTCATTCCAGCAAAGTTTCTGGGGATAGTTCAATGGGAAGCCTCGTCTGTGCGTGTGGATGAAATTTGAGCTAAATATAAGTAGAAGCAAAAAACGAAGGTAAAGATGCCTGATGGGGTATTCAGAGTTTAGATACAACGAATGCCCCAAATTAACCTGAACGATAACAGAATTAAATAAGTAAAATATGCCCCATGAAACTCTCAGCCGCGGCCCATTTCTAGGATTGTTACTGGACCAGTGACCTGTAAACGTCAAAATACGGTTGACAGCGACATGAAATTAAATGTTTGTTGAAACGCCCTTAGATGAACCCAAGTTATGTAAATGAAGAAAAATTGTTCAATGAAGTAATCGTTGAAAGGAACCAGTAAGAACAAGAACACATAAAAGACAAGTGAATCAAAAGACGACCTAACAAAGAAAGCTGTCGATAAAGTTATCAATAAAGTTATGAGCAGAAAGAAAATTTTCCAAATAAATCCTCGTAGGGCAAAGTTTGGCCGAACTTAATTTTTGATAGTAAGGTGAAGGTCCCAGCAACAGAACTTCAAAAGCTCTTCGGGATTTACTCTAAGGATTAAGTGAAATGAGCGACCGAAGAGGATTCTTAGCCCACGCTCTGCTGGGACGCGAACTTTTGAGCTGTGTGAGGCAGGAAGGGAATTCGCCATATTTCGATATACATTCTACGAGCGATTGCGAAAAGTCGAAAGGAAAAGTCTTTCTCCAGTGAAGCTCATCGACTTTCTTAATTAAGGGAATGGAAGGGAGGTCGTGCAAAAATTCGCGAGCGTGTTAGGGCTGTTCAAATAAAATATTAATTTGACCCGAGACTCTTGATTTGGATTTCTTTTAAGGCAAATTCCCCCCATTCCGTGGGAAACTGCATTTTCTGAATAATGAGGTGAAAGTACACTAGTGTGTATCTTTATATACTTGCACACACACACACACACATACACACATGCATTGTGTCACATATTCTTTTAACTCAAGATTTTGCAAATATTGTATACCATTTACCAACCCTGAGATACACAAAAATATAAATCATAACTTGATATACATATCAGTGCATAGCAGTGTGCAAGAGCTTTCATATAAGTTTCCGGCCTTAGTGGCGAGTGAAGTTAAAATCCAACGGACAGGCCACTTCTACAAAGTCTGAAACAACGCTGCATTCATTTCGATTGTTCATCGTGTAGCAAGCTTCCATCGCACCAGAAATGCAAAATTCCACTGCGTGCTTTCCTCCCACTTTTCGAAATTTGTATCGTTTGTTCTACGTTCATAAAGAGAGCTCCCTGGTGTGTGCAATGGCAACGTCGTTGGAGAGGCAGGCGAATTAATGTCTTCTCCCTTCTGGTCCACAAAATGAGCACAAGTATTTTTTCTCTCATTTTCGGAGACTGATTAGTGTGCGGGAGTAATCAGGGGAAGAGGTCACGCAAACAATACTTGTGTCGGGGAGGGGGGTGGGGGGGGTGAGGGCGGTCCAGAGAGGCTAAAAGAGAATTGGGGGATTATTTGTCCATGTCGAAACTCTTCCCAAAAAATACATACAAGTAAATAGAAAGAATAAGAAATAGATAAATAGAAAAAGAATAAAATAATGACACTAGCTTATTATATATAATAAGTGGGATAAACGAAAAGTAATTGCTTACAAATTTCACAATATAATTAACAATGTTTATTCACTGAAATTTATTCTTTGGACAAAACTGATGTCCAGAATATTACTGTGGCTTCCGATTTTAAGATCATTCAGTCCGATTTTATGTGAACGACGTTTTTATTACCTTAAAAGCCTCACATAAGAAGAAGAAAATGAATTGTAAAGGAAAGTGTCTCCCCTTTACTTGTCGTTATAAAGAAAATAGTTGCTTTGTATCTGAAGGTGAAAATATGTTACTGCTGAGTCTACTGTTTAGTCCCAGAAATCCCCGTAGGGGGCTAGTGCCTTCAGTGCACCTTATGCGATACATTGTAGGCATTACTTAAGGTTCTTTGCAGCGCGCCATCGACCCCTAGCTGCAACCCCTTTCGTTCCTTTTACTGTACCTCCTTCCATACTCTCTTTCTTCCATCATACTTTCCAACCTCTCCTAACAATTGATAGTGCATCTTTCAAATTTTTGCTGGCAATTTCCGTTTCAGGGCTAAATGACCTCACAGGTCCCAGTACGTAGAATTTGGCTTAAAATTCTATAATCAATCAAAAGTCCCGGAAATCTGCTGATCGCAGCAAAATCTCTCTGATTGCATTTCATCTTAGCTGCACTGTCAGGTAAGCCAGGGGCGCCATTAGTGATCATTTCGCATTTGTAATGTGTGGAACACCCCCCTTTTCATATTTTCCATCTTCCCAAGAGTCCATTATGAGTCCTTCCATGCGTTTTTGTTCGTGGACAAAAAATGCCATTATTTTTCCTGTGCAATATTAATATTAATACAACGCCAGCATAATGAGTCTGATTAAAAATTCCTGAGATCATATCACCGAATTATGCCAAAACTTTGATGATTATGTGGCGATGAATATGCAAAGGTCTTTCCCCCTATCCCCTTCATTAGGCATTTTTCGCCTTCCTATTCATCTCATATTTCTTTCTCTCCTTTTCTTTTTTTTTTTATTTAGCTTCCTTCTCTTTTTGGTCATTCTTTTATGAACCATTCAGGCTTCACCTACAAGGAGAACTTTTGCAAAAGTGCAAAAGTTTTCTTTTTTTTAAAAAAGCAAGAACGAAAAATCATATTTTCATATTTCGAAACTACAGCATTCTTTGGTTCTTATTTATAACGTCATATATATATATATATATATATATATATATATATATATATATATATATATATATATATTTTATGTATATATATATATATATATATATATATATATATAATATATATATATATATATATATATGTATGTATAGTATATACACACATATATAGTATATATAGAATTATATATGCGTGTGTGTATGCATACAATACCAAAAATCACTTATTTATATCTGTTACCATTTTTCTGGTCCGCTGGGATAGGGGTTAGTGTCGTGGCATGCCACAGATGTCGAGGGTTCGTGTCTTCCCCAAGGATGATGAAAAATTACTGGGTCTGTATGATGACCAGTTATATACTGCTGCAGTGTGGCGTAGAAACCAACATAATAATTGTAAGCTTGCATTTCAAGTCAATGGCCCCTGTGTACTTGTCCCATGTGTGTAGGTTTCATCTACTGAAATAATAATACGTAATAATAATAATCTAATGAATGAACTAACACCGAATGGACGTTTTCTTTATTATAACTTTAACCAGGTGATAGAAAACGAAAGACTTTGATATTTTGAAGGGGATCCTATCAAAAATAGTTTTATATTTTTAATGCCTAAATGAACACTTCTATGTCCAAATATTTCCTAGTAATTGAATATAAGACTTTATGTAATATGATTATTTTAAACAAATCGACTCATATACTATATGTATATATATATATATATATATATATATATATATATATATATATATATATAGATATATGCATTAAACTACAAATGTCCTTTAGTATCCAATTCGCTTTACCTTGGAATTAATATATTTTCATATATGTTAATCGAAAGGGATTTTTTTTAGTTGATAATGATTTCCTCCTTTCGTGGATTCGAACCAGCGGACAGAGGAGAAATCAGGACTTCAGTGAGTTACCACTTTGGCCAACATATAAGCAAATAAAAAATAGGAACTTTAATGCCTTTTCTGGGATATTCATAATCAAAACAAGAGGAAATATATTCCAATGTTAGTTCTTATTTGAATATTAACCAGTTTCCAGAGTAATTTCCTAACCAGGAGAGCTTCTTGACAACAATGAATTAAGTTCATACCAACTATTGCTGCGGTGTACTGAAAACATCCCCGTTCTCTGTTTATTTTCTCTTTTGACTGATATTTTGATGCATCTAACCTTTGTTTCTCAGAGGTGAGTCAATATAAAGTTCAGTGAAATTGCTGGCAACTTTGATTTGTACAGAGTTGAAAAATAAGGTACAAAACTCAGTTTCGGCACTAACCTATTTTTTTATTTATAAAGGGAAGATATAAAATACTATTTTGTACGTGAATTACATAAACTTATAGGTCGAGAATTTTGGTTTCCTTACTCATATAAACTAATTATTGGTGGAATACTATTAAGTAAAGAATGGAAGCAAGTCCATCTAACCATAAACTCGAAACATTAATTCATAAATCGTAATGGGTCCTAACGACTTGCAAACTCAAAGAAAACCTTTGAGCTGCGTTGAGTGAAAGTGGTCAGCATTTGTCTGCCAATTCATCATAAATTTCACCGATCGAAGACAACATCTTGCTCAGTTAGGAGCATTATGTTGGTCACACCTGAGATGCGGAGTGGCTTACCTAATACAGTTGTGGAGTTTTCTGATCCAAAAAGTTATTTATCTATTGATCTCGTTTCCCATAACGTATCTCTCACTGCAGGATGATTTGATTTCGAAGCCTCTTCGATCCCTGATCTGCTGACTCTCTTCGTAAAGGTTTTCAATCGAAGATTTAAGGAGAGAAAGATTGGTAGAAAGCGGAAGATGCTAGAAAGAGCAAGAAAAACATGCTCAGAAGTTTCTTTTCTGTATACCGTATAATGCTGTATTAAACCCTTAGCCATGACCCATAAAGTTCTCAGCCGTGGTCCATGCAACTTTCAGCCTGGTGATGGCCTGTGGTGATGACACCTATAGCAGTGCTAGATGCACGATTATGGAACTTTTTAAATAAATTCAAACTACTGAGGCTAGAGGCCTGCAATTTGGTATGTTTGATGATTGATGGTGGAAGATCGATATATCAATTTGAAGCCCTTTAGCCTTAGCAGTTTTTAAGATCTGAGGGCGGACAGAAATAGTGCAGACAGACAGACAAAGCCGTCTCAATAATTTTCTTTTACGGAAAACTAAAAATTCCGCCAAAACTCTCATGAATAAGCGCCACTGTACATTAGATTCTACATTTGAATCTCTTATGATATCAAATAGAAAGTCACTAAAGACACACAAAGTTTACTCACCATATTACCAAATACAGCTACGTAATTATAGTACAACCACTCGCATTGAGTGCCACTTTTGTCGTGTTAATTGAACTGAGATGTCCATGAAGGGTCATCGCCTTGGAACTGGAATGTAGTCTCAACAACACTAAAGAAACGACAAGAAATATTTCCCATAGTAATTCCTTCAAAAATAGAGGTAAAGGTTCGTCTATCTGATATCAGTAGTGTCAAGTTGAGAGTTTTTGAGGGAAAATCCACAAATGTCTGGAGGCATGGAATGTGGTGTACTGTACGTGGCAGTGTCATTATTGGTAAGCCGAGATGAATGACATTTAGTCTTTCACGCTTTATATATATATATATACATATATATATATATATATATATATATATATATATATATATATATCATATATATATACATATATATATGTGTGTGTGTATATACATATCTTACGAGGTCAAAATGACACTCGCTTAAACAATTGGAGAGAACTCCTTATTTGGTAACGTGACCTACCTTTCATGGATGAGTGCCACCCCTGAAGTTAGCTGAAAATCAAATATCAAACTCTAGGCAAATTCAAACTCCAGCTACTACAAAAATATACTTTTTATTTCCCAAAAATTGCTAACATGAAAATAGAATAAATGAGTTAAGAAATGTCTCAAAAAACGTTAAACTATGATATTCTTCCCAAAATCATATTTAAGTAAGTAACTCCTCTTATCTCTTTCTGTCCAAGAATTCATAGTTTATCTTTTTTTTGAGACATTTCTTAACTCATTTATTCCATTTTCATGTTAGCTATTTTTGGGAGATAAAAAGTATAGTTTTGTAGTAGAGGGAGTTTGAATTTGCCTAGAGTTTGATATTTGATTTTCAGTTAACTTCAGGGGTGGCACTCATCCAAGAAAGGTAGGTCACGTTACCAAGTTAGGAGTTCTCTCCAATTGTTTAAGCGAGTGTCATTTTGACCTCGTAAGAGATTGGTGGCAGCGGTGGGATTCGAACCCACGCCTCCGAAGAGACTGATAACTATCTTCTCATTTTCAGATGGATTCAAAGTCAATACAAGTCTAGAGAAAACCCATTTTTCTATATGGTGACTTCGAATCCCTCTGAAAATGAGAAGATAGTTATCAGACAATTAAACATTAAAGTTCGTCAATAAAATGTATCACGTTTCACTCCCCTTTCTCTAGAACTGAACTTAATGTCACTTCAGTTTTATCTTATCTGACGACCTTTAATTCTCATACAAGAGATTATAACTCATTTTCTGTGACTCACAGATGTACGAATGTACACCCACTAACCAACGTACAGATACAGCATACAATGTAACTCGGTAACTTTTCCCATGATTAACTCATTTCTCTGGAATGCATCAACGACCTCGATTATGCACACAGCATGTTTTCTATTTGTTTCAGATCTCAGCATCTCCGAGGAATCCAGCGTTTGCACCTGTCTCTAACCAGCAAGGGCTAAGGTTATCAACCCCACTATTTAAATATATATATATATATATATATATATATATATATATATATATATATATATATCTTTTCCCTCTATCAGTGCCTTTAAGATATATAATCATTAACCTACCTCGGCTACCTATAAAAGTCTAAGTTATTCTTACAGGCTAGCCTAACTTAGACTGTACAACGCAAATAAATATGTTGAATTACAGGTCAGTATGATTGTGACATGTTGCATAGCTTTATATATAATTACTATATGTCTGCAAACTGCAGCACATAGTAATTATTAGTAAATGAATATTTTGCTATGATATTTCTCTAACAATATTCATTTATTTTGCAAGGTGACCCCAAATTTGCCAATGTAATTCATCGAAAGTAAACATTAATGCTGTTTGTTTGATATTATCAGTATTATTAAGATTTCATCTTTAAATCCATGTAAAACATTTACTTTGAATAGTTAATAATGAAAATATATCTAAAAGATAATTGTATTAACCGGAAAATCCCTCGATCATTTTCTAATTGTCCCGAAATCCTGGGATCCACAATCGGGCTCAACCTGGAAATCCAAATTGTGACCTTACTTAAGATGAGCTTTTTTCAGGTCTCAACTTTGTTAGGCTATTGGACCGAGGCTATTATTAACAGTATACGATATCCCTATAGATGAAGCTTATCTGGGATGACAGCGTTGGAGATGACAATTATTTTACCATTTTTTGACCCATGAATAAAGAATGATAATAGTTCTGCCTCTAGAGTGTAAAACAGGACTGTAAATTTATGGTGGAAAGAAAGCCACATAACGTCGACAAACTGGTCAACTATGCTGCTGAAGTGTATGCAAACTACATCAGACAGAATAAACATTTTTATATTTACATATAGTACACATTATCCCTGGTAAGTGCTGCAAAGATAATTTTCCAATCTTTAAAGACTATTTAGAAAATAACCATTCTGTAGTTGCCATATCTACAAAAGTTTATGGCTTAAATGTGGAAGAAAATAAAAAAAAATATGCCAGCAAAATTAAATATTTTCTTTCCTGCATTATGATTATTGTATATAGTAAATGGTGAATAAATCATTTGACAGTATTGACGGATATCCGAGAGAACACGTTTTTGAAGAGTACTGGGTTTCCCATTAGATTGTATGAGTTTGCGCCATTGTGTACGTAAAAATCATCGCATGGTAATGGCGCCAGGCAGTGAACATCAACAATTGGTTTGGCTACTGTACGCTGTCCAATCACTTCACCCTATATCTGTGGTTGGAAAGGTGCTGTGGCGAAGGATCGAGACCCGGCGGTACCTATCCATTTATCACTTATAATTCCCCTTTGGTGATCATTTCCCATCCCATCAGGCTTATTTCCGGAGCAGCGTGGATTGGATATTAATGATTATATATAAATCACAGTGATGTGATAAAAAATTCATATATATATATATATATATATATATATATATATATATATATATATATATATATATATATATATACTATACACACACACACACACACACACACACACACACACATATATATGTATATTATATATATATATATATATATATATATATATATACATATGTATGTATACTCATTACAGCCTATTCTAAGGCAATAGTTTCCCGATTTCCTCTACTATTCTTCAAGAACGACGTTTTGAAGAAATAGAAAGATTTGCTGTTATGCTGCTCTATTCATTTATTCTTAAGTCTAGAGTTGTTTCAGGAGGTACTCATGGCTATGATCAGGGCAATTCTACAAAGGAACTATCAGTATTTTGTTCACTACCTACAGCTCAACATATCGTAATTTATTTGAAATGTAATCTATTTGAATGCGAATTCTCTAAACTTTAAACCTTTTTGATTATTTCTTTTATCATTTATTCCTTAATCCTTATCCATGTTACTGAATATAGATTATATATTAACCATTGGTATGCTAGCAATTAGCAATGCGTTTACATTGCCCATAATAAATTTTTGTTACGTCAGGCATATGTAGCTCGGAATACGAATATAACTGACAAGCTGTAGCACATTGCTAATTACTGACATACCATTGGTTAATAAATAATTTATATTCATGAACATGGCTAAAGATTTGGCAATATGCAAGTTATGCCAATGAAACGGGTTAAAAGTTAAGAGAATTCATATTCAAAGAGATTATATTTCAAAATAAATCTGATATATTTAGTGCGCCTCAGTGGCGTGGTTAGTATGGTCTTTTCCTGCCACCCCGGTGTCCGCGAGTTCGATTCTCGGGCATCCCATTGAGGGGTCAGTGATGTGTATTTCTGGTGATAGAAGTTCACTCTCAACGTGGTTCGGAAGTCACGTAAAGCCGTTGGTCCCGTTGCTGAATAACCACTGGTTCCATGCAACGTAAAAACACTATACAAACAAACAAACAATATATTTAGCTGTAGGTAGTGCCCACAATACTAGGAAAATCAAGGAGCTTTCAAAAAGCAGTTTCAGAGCGGCGATCATACACGCGCGAAAAAAAACATAGAGAAAAAGAGAGAAGGAAAGGCAAAAAATTCACTAATTGTGCTGGAACAATTTCATTTTGCTCAGACGTAAGCGACGTAAAAACCAAAATGCGAAATTTTGACCTCGTACTTCGAAATGACCGCTGGATGAAGGAAAGTTTTATTTCGAATCTTGCTCTATTTTTTTTCCATCGTCCCTTCTCCTCTGCTTCGGATATCTAATCTAACCATGATCGTATGCCTGATGTCATGCTCATACTTCTATCAGTGGATCCCCTCATTTTTAAATCAGTATAAATGATATGATCTAATACCGCTAATACTTATATTTTTTAATTGTTATTTTCAAAGTATATATATATATATATATATAGTATATATATATATATATATATATATATATATATATATATATATTACTATATATATATATATATATATATATATATATATATATATATATATATATATATATATATATAAAGTATATATATATATATATATATATATATATATATATATATATATATATATATATATATATATATATATATATATATATATATATATATATATATATATATATATATATATATATATATATATATATTGGTAGCTCTAGTATTAATGAGTAATTAAAAACTGATGACTTTCATAAAATCGAAAGTGCATTATACTTCAATTCATGATGATTGCCTAAGAAATATTCGTGGTGCAGAGAACTGACCTCCCCATTTGATTAAGATCGTCCATAAACATGAAACCTGAATCTCGGGCTGTCTGTCACACTGAATATATGTACTAATACTGCTACCTCTATGGTTAGAAAGAGAATTAACGATTGTACTGTCCTAATACGTCTTTCATTAAATTAGAATTGTTACTTGCGCTATTCAATTTTATTCTATTCTTCGGATATCTAAACCTTCTATTATCCATGTTCATTTTATGCTCATCGATTAAAATTTCTCCAGAATGCTTTTGTAAAAAAAGAATCCCAGTTTATCATAGCAGTCTTTGTCAACAGACTACCTGACGAGACACTTTCATTCCGCTCCACTGTTGTTTTCATAGCTTTTGCCACACCGAGACGCAAAAGGATGCGTGGAGTAAAGTGTTTGGTAATACCATTGCTGAAGAAGAAAAATTTTAGCGATGAAAGACTCGCGAAACAAGAGAGCGAGCGACGCAGAGGAGCTCATCTTCTAAAGTTTTTTGTCGTCCGTTTCTTTCTCCTTCGCGTATATAATTAGCAACAAACTTCACCTATTATCGCGTGACAAAAGGACGCAGTTTCCAAAGGGTTACGTAAGACACTCAGCTCCGCTCAGGAT
>NC_087209.1:78787709-78815209 GCF_015104395.2 Macrobrachium nipponense
GAACTAAATGGGGAAATGAGATGTTGTAACAGAAGTTTGATTTCTATACTTTCTCTTCTGGAAATATACACTAGATCCTTTGTCTCTATGTCTGCTATCTGTCTGTATCTCGCTCTTTCTCTCCTCCGACGCCGTAATCCCACTCTGCCTGAGAGAAACAAGTCAGAAGATATTATTTAAGATAAGTTCTCTCTCTCTCTCTCTCTCTCTCTCTCTCTCTCTTCTTCTTCTTCTTCTTCTTCTTCTTCTTCTTCTCTAACTGCAAAACTCTTTCATTATCACTTTTTACGCCTTTCGTGTACAGTTATGTGAACGTTGAAATACAAAAAGATTTTCATTCAAGATTTTATACTCCTGGTTCGAATTTTGAGGGTAAAAGAAATTGGTCCAATGTGGTGAAACCTATTACTTCTGTTGACACTGTCAGACACGTTGGAAGGAACAGTGAATTCACAAAGGGCCTTATTTATAAACTTCAGAATCTTGGAGTGGGTGGATATGTTTTAGGTTTACTTCAAGATTTCCTTACAGATAGGCAGCAGCAAGTTGCTGTGAATGGCATCTTCAGTGACCCAAGACCTATTTTGCCTGTTGTTCCACGGGGTAGTGGTCTTGGTCCACTGTTATTCTCAGTGTATGCAAGTGATTTGGTTGTTGGCCTGGAAAATAATATTGTTCTGTATGCCGATGATGCAACACTTATGAGAAATGCAGCTGCCTTTAGACTATATCGCTACATGTACAGTATCAGAGATTGGTGTAATCGGTGGAGCAAATGAGGCTGAACTCCAGTAAAACAAAAACACTATTACTTAGCAGATTTCATACAGATTTTCCACTCCATCCTCCCCTTTAGATGGACGGGACTATGCTGAATGAGTCTGAACCTTTAATCATTCTAGGTGCAACTTATGATTCGCATCTTACTTTTGAGGGAAATTTAATGAAAGTTTCAGCCAATGCCGTACGGAAGTTAGGTATTGTATTTAAGGCTTCATATATTTTTAGCAATGATAAAATGAAAGCAACCTTCTTAAGGTCTCCTACCAGAGATTTATGTCGTATAGGTGGATTTGCTCTTGGTGGTAGGTTTCTGTTCCCTTAAATCAGCAGTTATGACTTGTACCATCGACGGATGATCTCTTGTTTGTCAACTTTTCATAAATTATATTCACAGTTGACCCTTGATGCCATTTTTTTGCCGAGAACCTCGAGATATGCTGTCGAACATCTCAGTTCCAGAGGTCCTTTATTCCTGAAGCCGTTGGACTGTGGAACTGTCTCCCTAAGGATGTTGTGCAGTTGGAACTTCAAAAGTTCAAGCGTGGGAGGCAATGCATTACTTCCCTAATTCAATTATCCTCATATTCTTATCATTTTCGTACATTCTATCTATTTATTTTTTATTTGTCTATTTTTTTTGAGAAGTGATCTCTTCTTTTTCATTTTCTTATATCGTTTCTTACTTTTTTCTAATGAACGCCATATTCTTTGGAAGCTAGATTTTCTAGTCAATGCCCCTGTGGGCTTGTTCCATATGAATAGGGTTCATGAAGGTCTCTATAGACCTTGGGGCTCGTCCTCTGAAAAATAATGATAATAATAATAGCAGCTTCGTCCTAAAATATTCCATGAGAGATACTGATCTGAAAAATGTATATATATATATATATATATATTATATATATATATATATATATATATATATATATATATGATCCCGCCATGAATTATTAAACCAAGGGATCGGATGAGAATCACAATCTGAGCTTTCGATAAAGTCAATAAACTAGCTGTCTTTCCTAAACACTTTAGGTTAGAATTGAAAAAGGGAATGATAGATTCGATAATGTTAATTCTTGAGGAAGGAGGGACTTATCCATTTTTGATTTGTGAGAAAAATATAACGAATTTTAGGCTGTGTTTGAAGTAGGAAGGCAAGAGATTAATGTTGAACCATCAACAAAAGATATGTATAGATAGATCGATCTTACCAAGCCATTTGCGTGCTGTACGATACAATACCGGCACGGTGGTCCCGAGTTCGATTCCCCGCTCTGCCAAAGTGGAGTCAGAGAAATTTGTTTCTGGTGACTAGAAATTAATTTCTCGATATAATGTGGTTCGGATCTCACCACAAGCTGTAGGTCCCGTTGCGAGGTAACCAATTGGTTCCTAGCCACGTAAAAATATCTAATCCTTTGAGCCAGCCCTAGGAGAGCTGTTAATCAGCTCAGTGGTCTGGTTAAACTGAGATATGCTTTTATACTATACAAGCTATCATAAAAGGTTTGGTACATGATTAACACAAATAGTTGCGCTTAGCAAAAGAATAAGTCAGTAATTAAGTATTATCAATAAACACCAAGTCCTAGTAAAACATACATGATCTTTCTTAGATAGTGATCCCCAAGGGTTTTCGAGGGTCGTTATCTAGGACTAAGGTTTATTTTTGGGTCATTATCTTTATATTTTACAGTCTTTTGTTTATTTTTTTATTGTCATCACTACGGTATTATACTAAACACGCCGCAATGGCGGAGACATACCGGGTTAAAAAACTTGGGGTCACCTTAATAAAAAAAACAAAAAACAAAGATGATAGAAATGAACGATACAAAATGCAGCTTTGAATAATAATGCTGCGTTTTTCTGAATTGTATTAGCGATGCATTTTCTGGGTCGATTACCCTTCGGCAAATGACACCCGGTCAAATTTCCGGTTGACTGTTGGAGCTTTCTGTCTCTCCTTCGTTAGGGACAGGATGTCCTTGTGACAGCACTATGATCCCGCCATGAATGATTAAACCAAGGGATCATCTATAATAACATAATCCAACTGGATATTTTTTGTTTGTCCTTCCAGGTTCGGACCGGGTTAGGTATTGGATCGGGAAGGTAAGGGAGACATGACACAGCCACCCTCCTCCTGCAAACCTGTTTGTCCTTCCCGGTTGTGGGGTGGGGTAGTTAGGAGATTGGGAGGGTTAGGGAGACATGACACATTCACCCTCCTCCTGCAAATTTGTTTGTCCATCCTGGTTGTGGGTGGGGTAGAGGGATCGGGAGTGTTGGGGAGAAATGATATGGCCACCCTTCTCCTGCAAACCTGTTTGTCCGCCTCAGATAGGGTAAGGTAGGTAGGGGATGAGGAGGTAGGGGAGACATGATACATTCACTCTCCTCCTGCTAACCTGTTTGTCCACTCTGGGTGATGGCTGGGTAGGTTGGGGGATTGGGAGGGTAAGGGAGACATGATACAGCCACCCTCCTCCTGCTAACCTGTTTGCCCGCTCTGAGTGGTGATGGGGTAGGTGGGGGGATTGGGAGGGTAATGGAGTTATGATACAGCCACCCTCCTCCTACTAACCTGTTTGTCCACTCTGGGTGATGGTGCGGTTGGTCGGGGATCGGGAGTGTAGGGGAGACAAGTTGGGCAGTGCCAGTTTCCAGCCGCCAATAACTTATAGCGATGAGTTTCACCACAAACCGGCAACGTCTCTTTATCCAAACAACCAAATTAACTCGTATAAATAATCGACTGGCAGCAGCAACAGCAGCTGCAGGTACAAAGCCTGGAGTCATTATAATGTGATGAGGAACTGCAGGGATCTTTTAAGCTTCATTTTGATAGGTTGGAAAAGTTGTAATTTTCAGCTAAAGAAAATTTGTAATGAAGTATACCGTATTCTGAGATCTATTGGTAAGTTTTTGGAATATTTTATCCTTGTTTTTATATGTTAGCTTCTAGTCCTTTGGAAAATTATTAAAATAAAAGACCAGAGATGTAGAAACAAGCACAAATATATAAAACATTCACACCTATAGAGCAATAGTTTCGAAATTTTCCAAACCACAGAAACCGTTAGGTTAAAAAGCTTGTAATTTTCAGCTAAAGAAATTTGTAATGAAGTATACCGTATTCAGAGATCTGTTGGTAGGTTTTTGGAATTTTTCATCCTTGTTTTTATAAGTTAGCTTCTGGTTTTTTTGGAAAATTATTAAAAAAAAGACCAGAGATGCAGAAACAAACAGAAATATAAACAAACGACAGAAACCGCGATCTTTTCGTCCCAAGTGCCGACAGCTTCCTGTCCGAAAATGCTGGAAACGTCTTTGATGCTGGAAATGATGACACATCACCACCGGTATCGCACATTAGACGACTGACCAGTTGAAGGAAAAGTCCGCTAATTAAGTTCAAAGGCAACATGAATGACGAATGATAATGAGACCCAGATTGAACGTATAACTTAACCAGAGGCGAGTCAATAGTCAGATGGAATGACCTGCGATGTAATCCCACTTTAAATCTTGGGAAACTAATGATAAAGGTTGGGTGGCCTGGAGAGGTAGTCTTCATATAGCCAGTTAAAAAGGGGAAATGGCTATGATAAGGATAATTTTTTAGTTAATACGTAGTTGTTTTTTTTTTTTCATCCTATTAGTTACACGCACTTTCAAGCAGTATGGAATTACCTTTCCGTTCATTTGGGCGATTTCTCTTTATAATTAAAAATGTTACACAGAAGTTTATTCAGCTCTGTGTTTGGAGAATATTGGTTTTAGCAAGGTACTTCCATATTATTCCCCCTTTTTTTTTCTTTCGTTTTTGCTGATTTTTTTCATCTACTGTCATGTTGAATTACATCGTCATGTTCTTGTGAACACAAAATTCCTATCCTGTTATACCAAACCAATGCTGCATCAGTCGAAGTATAATTTTTGTTTAATACTCTATATTAAAGCCACGTTAGAAATTAAGCTAAATTAAGAAAAATAGCATGGTTAGAATCTATACAGTCGAAACTAAATGGGAAAATTTTGAAATTCAATATCCGGCTAATAGTGGAGCCCATTTTTTAAATAAGAGCCGGCAACATCCCTTATTTAATCTGTAAATATCGATCAACAAATAGACTGAGTGACCCCGTGAGAGAGAGAGAGAGAGAGAGAGAGAGAGAGAGAGAGAGAGAGAGAGAGAGAGACTAACGTGGAATGAGAGGTTGGAAATAAAGGAAATTCTTTTTATATATAGTCATATTATGACCGGCAGTCGATCTTCCTATATCATCATTATCTTGAGCTTGTACTCTGAAAAATTATACGTATGCTAAATCATTTTTGACCCTCACTCTGGTAAACCTGATAATTATGAAGATTTACGCGTGACAGCAGTCCCATTTCTCTATTCTTGTTGTGATTTGGTTCTTTCAAAGACAATCATATGCCGTGGTTACTGTTCCCACCTTTGTCTTTTTAATTCTTATGGGATTTATATTGTATTTTTCAGGATTATTTTTTCGCACGACTAACTTTTCTCTTAGAGAAATTCTCCTTTTGTCGCTGTTCTCTTTCTGTAAGAAAACATTCATAATCATATTGTTGCTGAGCATTTAAGGTCAAGTCGACGGTGGTTCCAAATCATTCATTCAACTGATTGTTGACAGAAGCACTGATAGGCTTGAAAAGAAATTGAAACTTTCGTTGGATTTATCCTTGGTATGTAACTCTTTCAAAGACATCGTTCTTATTCTTTCCGCTAATGTAGGGCCTATTTGGATCCAGTGGAGTAGGACAACTAGAGTCACGAGTTATCAAGTGACTTCTAAATTCGTGGAATGTTTTCTGTAGCCTGAGATTTGGTCCACATTTCCTTTGGCCTGAATATGCCATTTACTTAAAGAGTGTATGGCATGCACAAATCATTCCACCTCATTTGAGATCTAGCGCAGCCAGTAACTCAACATATCTTGGTGATACTCATTTACAGTTTTGTTGTAGAAACTGCTGTATAAACAGTCATGACCATAGGATTTTTTTGTAAGACTTAATACAGCCTGTCTCAGTGCTATTAACGTCCGCCTGTTCACATTAGCCTCGGAATCAATAATGATAACCAAAACTATACTTTTAACTTTCTGTAAAAGACAAATATTGAGATGGCTACGTGTCTGTCCGTCCGCACTTTTTTATCCACCCTCAAGTCTTAAAAACTACTGAGGTTAGAGGACTGCGAGTTGGTATGTTGATCATCCACCCTCCAATCGCTAAACATAGCAAATTGCAGCCCTCTAGCCTCAGTAATTTTTATTTTATCTAAAGGTTAAAGTTAGCCATGATAGCGGTGCCAATAACACAGGCCACCACCAGGCCGTGGTTGAAAGAAGTTTCATGGTTCGCGGCTGAGAGTTTCATACATATTTGTAAGCTGTATAGAAAACTCGATTGCGCCGAAGAAACTTAAGCGCATATTTTATTTGTTAAATGTAATAATTAATTAGATAATGACTCGTAATTTTATACCAGAGTCCTTAAACCTACATTCTAATTTAGACATAAGAACAGGGTGTGGAAACAGAATTTGCACTAGATCAGAAATCATTGTAAGCTCTACACTTAGCAGTAGAAGTTCACTAAATGCAAAACAATGGATCTCATTGACCATTTTAGTTTGCCCTTGAAGGGATTGCTCTAAAAAGAAATGCTCTTCCAGGTCACTGCCATATTCATACTCTAGGAATCCCTTATATAGAAATTCTCTTCCATATTAGTCACTTTACCCTAATACTAATCTCATTGCATTTTAATTAATTTTTGTATATTTGTTCAATGATTAATTAATGTTTTTTTTTCTCTCTCTCTCTTTGATAAGTGGGTCTCTTTCTCTATTTCCTTATACCTCGTCTTCCTCCTAATGATCACCGTATTCTTTGGAACCTTGAATTTCTAGTCAATGGCCCCTTTGGTGAGGATGTTCTATATAAATAGGTTTCATCTCTAGGATAATGATAATCATAACAATACATAAGCCTCATTATGCCGCATAACGTAGATTTCATCTCCTGGATAATGATAATCATAACAACATCTGCCGCATAACGAGCCTCAGTGCACAATATGGTACTCCTTTCCTTATTTGCGTGCTTGGTAGCGATTCCTTTATACAGTAATGGCGTTCGTTTTTAATGCATTCCGAACGCACCTTACACCTATACTTCTCGTTCTCGGTTCTTTTCTATGACTGGACCATATGCCACCCCGCTTACCACTGCCACTTACCTTTCTCTCTCATAACTCTTAATCCTTAGACCACACGCGTTATACACACACAAAATAAATTGTCCCATCAGCTTCAACCTTATCTCTTTCATATACATTCGTTATCCATGTTTAACTTTCATGATAATGAGTTCTCTCTCTCTCTCTCTCTCTCTCTCTCTCTCTCTCACTATATATATATATATATATATATATATATATATATATATATATATATATATATATATATATATATATATATATATATATATATATATATATATATATATATATATATATATATTATATATGGTAAAATGTTCTGTTACAACAGTCCATCTAATAAAAGGAGCTCATAAAAATGCCAAAATATAGAAAGTAAGTACTATATTTCAGAGATTGCTGCCTCTCTCTTCCGTACGTAATGAATGAGAAAAGTTACGGAAGGATTGGTATTTATGCCAAGAGATCCATCCACAGGTAGCTGTTTTACTAAGTCTCCCCCACTGATAATCCCTTTTTAATCTTCTTAAGCGTTTGTTGAAGGAAGACTTTATCTATGATATCTGAATCCCAAGTACCCTTTCAGATGTTTAAGTACCTGTCTTTTTTAATCAATGCTGACTATATCATCTGGCTTTTGTACCCACATTTGCTGCTATAAATTATATGTGAAAAATTCCACTTTATTCTGTGGTTATGGTTTTTTATAAGGTTAAAAATAGCTGAGCTCTGTTGTCCATACATAACTAACCTTTAATGTTGTATTAATCTCTGGGGAAGTGATTTTTGTGTAAAACCAATGTAAGATTGGTCACAGTCGAGGCATGGAATTTTGTATACACTTGTGTCTTTGGGGATTGTCTTTTGTTGGACGTTAATCAGGGATTTGGCTTGGGTATTTGGGTAGGTAAGAGGCAAAAGGGTTAGATTTTCTGAGGGTCTGGGTCACTGTCTGAATCCTGTCCACTTGTTGGATTATCATTTTCACTTTCATACATTCACTGCTATAGTTATCTTGACAGTTCTATCAAGATAGACGTAGCCAGCAACTTATTCTTAGGAGCCTTATAAATTTGTTCCCCAGATTTTTCGGAAAAAGAGTTTGAACTACTTCGTAAACAGCTTTCATCTTTAAAGTATCCTGACCACATAATTGAGAAAGCGATCCATAATGCAAACGTAATTTTCCCACTGACCACTCAAGACAAGACCAGAGAGAGACCCAACAATAAAATGAAAATTCCACACCTAGAAGGATTAAGACAGTGACCCAGACTCTCGAAAAATCTAACCCTTTTGCCTTTACCTACCCAAATTCTTTACCCAAATCCCTGATTAACGTCCAACAAAAGACAATCCACAAAAACTCGGGGGTATATGATATCCCATGCCTGGACTGTGACCAAACTTACACTGTTTTACACAAAAATCACTTCCCCAGAGATTAATACAACATAAACGGTCAGTTTGGTTTGGACAACAGAACTCTGCTATTTCTAACCATATAAATAACTATATCCATAGAATAAACTGGAATTTGTCACATATAATTTACAGCAGCAAATGTCGGTACAAAAGCTGGATGATAGAGTCAGCCGTGATTAAACAAAGACAGGTAATGAACATCTCAAATGGCGAATGAGATTCATACATAAAATCGTCATTCAACCAATGCTTAAGAAGATTAAAGAGAAATTATCAGTAGGGTTAACTTTGTAAAATGGCTACCTGTGGATGGATATCTTGGCATTAATACGGCCTTTTCTGTAACTTACTTGTTTCATTCATTTCCTGCCTGACGAGAGAAAGAGAGGTCTATGAAATGTAGTACTTACTTTCTATATTTTGGCATTTTTATGGGCTCCTTTTATTATTTTTATTATTATTATATTATTATTATTATATATATATATATATATATATATATAATTATATATATATATATGTGTGTGTGTGTGTGTGTGTGTGTGTGTGTGTGTGTGTGTATGTATGTATACACAAGCACACACACACACATATATATTTTTTTTCGGACTATTGCTGCGTAATTATTCCAGTGCGTTAAGCAACTGATCTCTGCTTCTTTCTCGCAGCAGAGGACGCAATGGAGGGATTTAACAATAGAGGCTCAAATGTCAACGTCAAGCGACGAATTAATGAGACTGTGGCTGGTGACCCAGCTGAAAGGTCATTAGTGAAGAGTCGTGACCGATGAAATTGCATCCGTGATAGTTACACACAAAGGCGGCAAACCTAAAGAGATCACTTGCAAGGCATCAGATGCCATGTATCAAAACATCCCCAAGAAATTGTGCTTCGCTGTTATCATTCTTTTTGTTATGCTAGGTAGTTTTCTTCATTGGTAATAAAAGTTTGAATTAAACTCATTTCAATCATCACATTCACTGATAGCGCAAAGCCAAGGTGAACAAAAACGATGATTTTAGTATTCAAATTACGGTGCAATGAAAAAAATTAAATTATATTTGGAATTATCATTTCTCATTATTAACTAGCTGAAAAGATCGTGTACTCATGCGGTGCACTGTAGGCATTGCTTAAAGGTTCTTTGCATCGTGCCTTCGGCCCTTAGCTGTAACCCATTTCGTTCCATTTACTGTACCTCCTTTCGTATTCTGTCTTCATCTTACTCTCCACCCTCTCCGATCAATAATTTGTTACACCATTCAAACCTTTCAGTATAAATTTCCATTAATTTCCATTTGAGCCCTGAATAGCTCTATACTCTATTCTATATTCTTCTAGTATACCTGACGGATGATGAAAAGATAACTACGATGTGTCAAATTTTCCATAAACAAAACTTATGGAATTCATTATGAAATCTTACTTAACACTCTCGTGTTCAAATATACAGCAAAACTTTATGGAAGATGCATATTTAAAACGTACTTAACTCTCTCGCGGTCAAATATACAACAAAACTTTGTGGAATACATATTGAAATCGTACTTGACTCCCTCGTGTTCAAATATAAAACAAAACTTAGTCCAATACATATTGAAATCGTACTTAACCCCTCGTGTTCAAATATATAACGAAACTTATGGAATTCATTATGAAATCGTACTCTACTCTTTCGTGTTCAAATATATAAGAAAACTTTGTGGAATAGATATTGAAATCGTACTTAACTCTCTCGTGTTCAAATATACAACAAAACTATGTGGAATACATATTGAAATCGTACTTAACTCCCAAGTGTCCAAATATATAAAAAAAACGGAATGGGATACAGAATTTTAGTAGATAGGGAATAATACAAGTCTGAAACAGATATTGACATTTCTCCCTGCGCAGAGTCTTCGAAGCCCGTCGCATTTTGGAGTGACATTTGAGGAAATAAAACGAAAGTTGAAAGGCCAGAGGAGAAATAATTGATTGAAGTAATGTACGGCTCACCAGCCCAAAGTGATAATGGAACCTATGTGATAAAAAGTAGGTAAGTTGGCTTAGAATCATATTAGAATCAATAGATCTCTGAATTGATAAAATCGGAAAAAATAGAAGACTATATAGTAGTTATAGTTCATTCATATATATATATATATATATATATATATATATATATATATATATAAAGCCTTAAGTCACAAATAACCTTTAATATCCAATCTCACTAATGGAAGTAGTATATTTTCATATATGTTAACCGAAGGGGAATTTGTTTAGTTGATAAAAAGAAATTCGCCACCTCATGGGCTCGAACCACGGAAACCGAGAATTCAGGGCTAAGGCATCAACTGTACGTCCTGAATTCACGGTTTCCGTGATTCGAACCCATAATTAGACGAATTTCTTATCAACCAACAAAGGCCCCTTCGGTTAACATACGTATATGAAAATATATTATTTCCGAGGTAAGAGAATTGGATATCAAAGGATTTTTGTAGTATAATGGTCGCATATGAATCAAGGTGATGTGATTATATATATATATATATATATATATATATATATATATATATATATATATATATATATATATATATATATATATATATATAACAAAGGAGTAGGTATGTGTGTGATACTTGGAAAGCGTAACACTCCCCAAGAGCAGAATATAATAAGAGAAAAATTCATTTTACCTTCATACGGAGGAAACGAGAAGAGAACAAAACTGCAAAATACATTCACCCTTATCTTCCATTTCTCCACCAACCCTCATTTTCGCATGAATAGTAGCTGGAAATGACTTGGCAAGAATGATTTATACCAAATGATATTCTGAAATGAAAAAAAAAAATAATGCCGTTCACCTAACCCGGATAAAGATAAATTTATGACGTGCGTCCATGTCTATCTACCTTTTTGCTTACTTCCAAATGAACCGGAAGGTGCTTTTAAGCAAAGCAATAGAATGGTTGTAATTCCGTGCAACAAATGAACTTCGAATTCTCTCTCTCTCTCTCTCTCTCTCTCTCTCTCTCTCTCTCTCTCTCTCTCTCTAAAAAAAAAAAAAAATTAAAATAAAAAAATTAAATGAAAATCTTGGCGGTTGGGCTTACCTCTCTGGTATCCGAAACCAAATCTCATTATATACATAAGAAATAAACTCGATAACGTGTGATCTTTGCTCTTTTGCTCTATGAGTAGCGTCTTGAATGGCGGTTAAAACTTCTGGTGACATTTCGGGAGCCAAAATCAAGAGTTCAACGGCCTCGCGAGACGTGTTTTTCCTTCCTAACATTGAGTGGGGCTATGGTTATGGACCGCCTCAGAAATGAAATGTAATAAAATAAAATAATCAAAAATAAAAAAAAAAACTGATATATCAGGCTTTGAGCCATTACAAATTTATTACCGAACTGAATCGAAGAAAAATAACTTAACATTGTTGATGCCCCATGAGTTTATTTGGTTATTACAGTATTTCTATTTTTAACATATAAAATAATCTGCCATTTACATACCTACACATACAAATATATATACATACATACACTCTCATACATACATATATATATATATATATATATATATATATATATATATATATATATATATATATATATATATATATATACATATATATATACATATATGTGTGTGTGTGTGTAATGAACACTCAATTGAGTGTGAAACAATAGGTATCTGACTCACATCGGGATCGATCGCAGGTCTTGCAATTGAGAGATAAGCACGATACCAACTGATTCACGTTGGTCATTAAAGAAGTTGGAGCTTAATTACAAGTTTTCCTAAGGCTTTTACAGGTGCAAGGTTATTGCCTGACACACCAGCTGGTTTTACCCAAATTCCCAAGCATGACCTGTTGGATCGGGAAGTTTGGTAGTATCCGCTGGCATGCTAGGCAGTAAGCCTGCCCAAGTAAAAGCCTTAGGTACAGTGGTACTTAGATTCCATCTTCATAGCGCTCTTGCTTTTCAATAGAAAATCCTGGACTCGATTCTGATTTGAATATCTGATAAAACGGGCGAATGATGCTGATAAAGTAATGTATGAAGTCGTGGAGTGGCATGGGTGTTACTGTAGCGCAGAGTACTCGTATGATCAAGGATATATCCCCAGGTGCAAATTTAAAAAGAAAACTACCTGTCAAAATTAGTGAAGACAAAGAAGAAGAATGACAATGTTAGGCAAAACATTTTGATGAAGTCAGCATTAAACAATACCAGAGGCTAAGTGAATTTCTGGATTCCAAAGTGGACTCAGTAAAAAAAAAAAAAAAAGAAACTAGGTGATGAAACATATCATACAAGCTTGATGGCATGCTCTACGATGTGCTGGAACCCGGCGCCGTCCGTCATGTCTTTCCTACCTTTCAATCCCCTTACATACTCTCCCTCTACCGGGGCGGTCAAACAGGTTTAAAGGATGAGGGTGGATGTGTCATGTCTCCCCTACCCTCTTGATCCTACCGTCACCCAGGGCGGACAAACAAGAAAAATCCACTCGATTTTATTATTATAGAGGATAGACAGATAGACAGATCACTGCAGGGATGATATTAGGTGTAAATGAAATGGTATATTTTATACAAAATCGCTGCCTTCAAAACTATAAACTAAGGACACAAAGCCAGATGATCAGGAATTGCAACTCATAGTAATTGGCAAACAATGACGACCTGACTGAATGAGGTAGCGAAGTGGGCATTCACTTATGTTGGTCGTGATAGAAATGTTCAGTATGACTATCCTTAATGGCCCTGAGAAAGAGAGTGACAGCGTGTTCAGATATACACAAGCTGGTTTTTTAAGCTAGACAAAAGTTACACAGATGGAACATTGTTATCAAGGCTACTCGTATTTACCTATTTCTTAATTTGTAGAGATAAGTGATCGTTATAAAATGACAAGAACCTCATTTTGAAACTAACCCTCTCTCTTTCTCTCTCTCTCTCTCTCTCTGTTTATATATATATATATATATATATATATATATATATATATATATATATATATATATATATATATATATATATATATATATATATATATATATATATATATATAGACTATATATATATATATATAAATAGATAGAATATAAAGATATATCTCAGTATCAATATCTAAATATATATATATATATATATATCATATATATATATATATATAGATATATATATATATATATATATATATATCATTCGAGCTACAAATGTCCTTTAATATCTAAATTCACTCTACCTCGGAATTGATATATTTTCATTAAATGTTACCGAAGGGAATTTTTAGTTGATAATAATTTCGTCCCCACATGAGATCGAACCACCGTCCAAGTGGACGGGAACGAAATCAGGACAGACAGTGACGCTATCAAGTCAGTCAACAGAGACGCTATAAGTTTATATCGATTCTGACCTTACAAATCACCCTCGAACTCGGTGTATTCGTAATTAGAATCGATATGAAACCCCGTCTACCATGTTAGCCAATTCGAGCGTTTTACACACATAGCCTTGTTATGAATAATTATCACATCGAACCATGATTCATTTATATATCATTCGAGCTACAAATGTCCTTTAATATCTAAATCCTCTCTACCTCGGAATTGATATATTTTCATATATGTACCGAAGGGGAATTTTTAGTTGATAATAATTTCGTCCCCACATGGGATCGAACCTTGCAGTCTTACTTTTGAGTAAAAGGCTAGCCGCACCGCCAATAACTATGGAAACTGCTACCTTGCAGTCATACTGTTTAGTAAAAGGCTAGGCCCATCACCATTAACTGTGGAAACTGCTGCCTTGCAGTCTTACTTTTGTGTAAAAGGCTAGGCCCACCACTGAGCTGTCAGTCTTAACTGAGTAAAAGGCTAGGCCCACCGCCAATAACTGTGGAAACTGCTGCCTTGCAGTCTTTCTTTTGAGTAAAAGGCTAATCCCACCGCCAATAACCGTGGAAACTGCTGTCTTGCAGTCTTACTTTTGAGTAAAAGGCTAGGCCCACCACCATTAACTGTGGAAACTGCTGTCTTGCAGTCTTACTTTTGTGTAAAAGGCTAGGCCCACCACCAATAACTGTGGAAACTGCTGCCTTGCAGTCTTACTTTTGAGTAAAAGGCTAGGCCCACCGCCAATAACCGTGGAAACTGCTGCCTTGCAGTCTTACTTTTGAGTAAAAGGCTAGGCCCACCACCATTAACTGTGGAAACTGCTGCCTTGCAGTCTTACTTTTGAGTAAAAGGCTAGGCCCACCGCCAATAACTGTGGAAACTGCTGCCTTGCAGTCTTACTTTTGAGTAAAAGGCTAGGCCCACCACCATTAACTGTGGAAACTGCTGCCTTGCAGTCTTACTTTTGAGTAAAAGGCTAGGCCCACCGCCAATAACTGTGGAAACTGCTGCCTTGCAAATGGACCTTTTAGTCAAAGGCTAGGCTCACCGCCAATAACTGTGGAAACTGCTGCCTTGCAGGTGGACTTTTTGGTCAAAGGCGAGGCCCACCGCTAATAACTGTGGTTGACGACAGCAAGGGCATGCGGTCGTAAAAACCCATTTGCCAAACAATAAGCCATGCCTGATGTTGTGAGGAAAGGCTCATCAGGCAACCGACCCCTTAATGTTGTGGTAACGGTGGGAAAGAAGAAGACTTTCATCTTTTCCCAAAAGTGCTGAAGGGGACGAGTTTCAGGTCAACTGATGCTGCAAAGAAGAAAACGGCGGATAAGTTGAAGAAACAAGTGACAGTAATTCCTTTCCTCCTCCATCCCTTTCACCTGTTGAAAAGAAGACTGCAGCAATAATGCATTAGTGCAAATGGGGAGTATATTGAAGGGGGCAAGCATTCAATTTGTCATATATATAAATAAAGATGAGTTATTTAATCAGTCTCATTATCTAATAGACACACACACAAACGCGCGCACGCACACACACACAGACTATATTTATATATATATATATATAATATATATATATATATATGATATATATAATATATATATATATATATATCTGTGTGTGTGTGCCTGTGTATATATGTGTATATACAGACGACCTAAATAATACGGAAGGTTCAAAAGAGTTTCTTTATTATAAGCTTTCAGAGGCGCATCTACCTCCATCTTCAAGGAACCAAATAATTATCTTATTCCTTGAAGATAGATTCAGACGATTCTCCGAAAGCTTGGAAGTAAAAGAATCTCCCGTTTTCACTCTCCTGTAATGAAGTCTTCTGTGAGAATAATAATTTTATAACGTAGTATATAATAATATATATATTCATATATATATTAATATATATATATATATATAAGATATATATATATATATATGTGTGTGTGTGTGTGTGTGTGTGTGTGTGTGTGTGTGTGTGTATGTTGGTGTGTGTTAAAATACTAATGTCCTTTAATATCCAATTCGCTCTACCTCGGAATTGATAGATTTTCATATATGTTAACCGAAGGGATATTTTAGTTGATAATAATGTCGTCCTCTCAATGGTTTGAACCAGCGGACAGAAGAGAAATCAGGACTTCAGTGAGGTTATTGACTCGGCCACGGTGATAAGATAAATTTATATATAGATATATATATATATATCTATATATATATATATATATATATATATATATATATATATATACATATACATATATCTATATAAAAATATATATATATATATATATACTATATATATATATAATATATAAATACATATATATTTATATACATATATTTATTTATGTATATATACATATAAGTATATATATATGTATGTATTTGTATATATATATATACATATACTTCAGACATTGTCTAATTTCTTTCGATTTGAAAATAATTTGAAGCAAATTCTTTTTTATGTGCTCATCAAGAAATTTTTAGGATAATATCCGTTTTTGAACACCTTTCAGAATCAAATGCCAATTGCCCACCTACCATAGTCCTGTGGCCCTTAGAAATGGAAATTTTGCAGTTTTTGTGAGTGTTCAGATGTTAATGAAGGAAAACCTTTTTCTCAGATGTGAATGAATGACATTTAATAATACTTGCGGGTTATTCAATATTTACTGATGTTAGATATTGAGTAAGTAAAATTTTTAAGTTTGTAAATTTCAAAATATAAAAAGTTCGTGTGCAAGTTACATGAACTGATAGGGCTATTTCTTTTTACATTTATAAATTTATGGATATAAAAATTTTAGCTTGTCAATATCAATCATTCAGTAAATATATTGAATAACTCGTAAGATTCATCAAATGGCATTCATTCACCTCTAAAATTCGAGGAACTAAACTACTGTATCTTGAAAGTATCAAAGTAATACATGGTTGTTTATCGAAGAAATATCATAAGCTCCTGGGAATTCCACTAATGAGTCTGAGATGAACGACGAAGTGAATAAGAGAAGTAGTTTTAAAAGTTGAGTCCTAGAATGACAAATCTTTTAGCCCCGTTTTAAAGATTCCAGATGAGAATAAAAGGTTTCTAAAGCTATTGAGTGATAAGATGCCTAGATAATAATCAGGTTAGCTCTGCCATTCACCTGTTACTATCGGAGAAACGTGTCTATTCAGCAATATGAAACATTCGTTACTTTACTCTGCAACTTTTCAAAGAAGAACAAAGATACTTTTAATCAGTCTGTTTTTCGTTGTGAGCGTCAGACTTTCAATAAGGTATCCATCGGATTAGATGAAATGAATAAAAAAGAATCTATTGTTGTTTTTGAACGCTAGCCCTTCAAAAAAAATACAATTCTGCTTAATGAATATCAATACAAAAGAAATTAGAATAAGGAGAGACTACTCTAATGGGGATAGACCTGAAAATGAAACTCTTAAATCTCTCCATTGTTTACTCTGGAATGAATATACAAGATAGTGGAAGTCTACAGCCGTTGACCCACACTATATACTGAACCTCCAACTTAACGCGCGGATGAAGGGAAGCATTTCCCAGCTGACAGAGCCCGTCTCCTGAGTAACTTCAGCAACCCATGAAATCAGAGTTAGGCCAGAAGTTATAATTCCGTTTAACAGGGCTGATAATACGTTAGCTGTTACGATAACCACGGAGAGGTAATAGATGGCCAATCACAACATAAAATTAATGCGTGCACCTTGCCATGATAACATGAAAAACTTTATTTGCCTATAAAGGCAAGAAAAGAAGGAAGGCGACATTTTTAAGAAATATAGGGACAAAGGGAATGTAAGATCTCATCCCCTTTGAAGTCAGGAAACCTTATACCGACGTTTCTCTGTAATAAGACACTAATAGTAATTGATTATAGCCGGAGAAACCAATACCATTTGACGACTGATTCCTGGAAATCTCATTAACAAGCAAGCCACTTTATGGAAAGTATGGATGAAAATGTGACAATGTCTATAGTGATGCACATTTCCGGATAATCAGGATTATAACTATCTGCATAACCTCACGCGTACATATAGTATATATATATATATATATATATATATATATATATATATATATATATATATGTGTGTGTGTGTGTGTGTGTGTGTGTTGTGTGTCTGTGTGTATGTATATATGTATCATGTTCCATACTTTCGTGATTCAGTTACACACACACACACACACACACACACACACACACACACACATATTTATATGTGTGTGTATGTATATGTATATGTATTTGTATATGTATATGTGTATATATGCATGCCTGTATGAATGCGTTCTATTGATACAACTAGCCTCATGAAGGCAGTTTTGGCCTGGCCAACAATGAGATCCTTTCAATAAATGAGACTATTCTAGTTCACAATCAAAGCACTAACACTATACTCTGTTTTTTTTTTTCCATCTGTCCATCCGCCTGTGGTGTTTGCGCATGGTAACACTGAGTCCCGGGCTTTAAATAATATCCTATTTCGAATATTAACATATATTCGCATACAGTAAAGTATTAAAACACTTTCCATTTGCAAATGTACACCAAGATATCCTTTTATTTACCTAAAACTTACACATAGCGTAACTATTTAAAGCCCGGGACGCAGTGTTACCATGCGCGGCCACCATAGGCTGATGTACAGATGGAAAAAAACAGATTGCAAGAGTAGTCTCCTTAGTTTCAATCATCATTTTGAAAGCAGAGTAAGTATAAGTTAGGGACCATTTTCCACGATGGAGAAAGCTGTAGGAGGCTGGAAGGAGAGAAGGGTGTTTGTGATAGTCAGTATAATTTGACAGGGTAGGAGGGAGAATAGATTCCTTGAGACACTAATAAACAAGAAGCAATTGCACACGCGATGCAGTTAACTGTTATACCTAATATACACTGGTCTGATAACATCCCTAATAGGCCTCTGCAGAGAGAAGAAAAATGATCATAAGTCCGTCTAACGAAAAGAAATGTCAAATTCATCACAAAGTCTTTATTATGTAGCTCTGTGATTATGATTCAACAAAGTCCCTTTGAAATTATGGGTATGTAAGAGTTGGAAATAACGAAATATCACCAACGAACATCTCATTACAGAATCCATTAAAGTAAGGAGTGAAGGACGAGAGATTCCAAGAGATTTCGTATATTGACTTTAAGTAGAATTAGTGGTTAGAAAAGTTTAAAGAAAAAGAAACGATACATGGATATACCTCGGAATTGCGAGCACTGTCAATATGTGACTTGTTTATGGTTTTTAGTTTTCTGTAAAAGAAAACTATTCAGGTGGATATTTGTCTGTCCATCTGCGCTTTTCCTGTCCGCCCTCAGATCTTAGAAACTACTGAGGCTAGAGGGCTGCAAAGTGATATGTTGATCATCCAACCTCCAATCATCAGACTGTCCAGATTGCAGCCCCTAGCCTCAGTAGCTTTTATTCTATTTAAAGTTAAAGTTATCCATTATCGTGCGCCTGGTGACGATGAAGTTTCATGGGCCGCGGCTCATACAGCATGAAACGCTGTACAGAGAACTTGATTTCGCCTAGGAAACTTCGGCGCATTTTTCACTAATCTATTATTTGCTGAGAGATCCTCAATCGCCAGGACCTGTCACAAAGAAATCCGCAGTGGATTTATCAGTCTGTGTCGGTAGGCAATTTCCTAGGACTCATGGCGAGAGGAAAGGTATTCGGTAAAAGAGGTTTGCTTATGATATCTAAGAACTTCAAGGGCCAAAAATATATATATATATATATATATATATATATATATATATATATATATATATATATATATGATATATATATATATATAATATATATATATATATCATATATATATATTATATATATATATATATATATATATATATAGTTTAATATGAATGTCTTTTACTGTAATACAACAGTATGATATGAAGATAAAAGGCTCATAAAACACTATTTGAACGTTGCAATCATATATTGCGACCACTTCCTTCTGTGCTCTAGAATATATGATTGCAACGTTCAAATAGTGTTTTATGGGCCTTTTACTAAATTCAAATTATACTGTTTGTATTACAGTAAAAGACATTCATATATATATATGATATATACATATATATATATTAATATATAATATATATATATATATATTATCTATATAGATATATATTATATATATATATATATATATATATATATATATCTATATATTATATATATATATATATATATATATTCATATATATATTATTATATATATATATATATATACTATATAATATATATATTATAGTATTCATATATATATATAGTATCTATATATATATATATATATATAATTTTTGGTCCTTGAAGTTCTTAGACATCATAAGCAAACCTCTTTTACCGAATACCCTTTCTCTCGCCATGAGTCCTACGAAATTGCCTACCGACACAGACTGATAAATCCACTGCGGATTTCTTTGAGACAGGTCCTGGCGATTGCGGATCTCTCAGCAAATAATAGATTAGCGAAAAATGCGCCAAAATTTCCTAGGTGAAATCAAGTTCTCTGTACAACGTTTAATGCTGTATGAGCCGTGGCCCATGAAACTTGTAGCTTGTAGCCACGGCCCGGTGGCGGAGCCTGTCCTTTATCGTCACCAGGAGCACGATAATGGAAAACTTTAATCTTAAATAAAATAAAAGCTACTGAGGCTGGAGGCTGCAATCTGGACAGTCTGATGATTGGAGGATGGATGACCAACATACCAATTTGCAGCCCTCTAGCCTCAGTAGTTTTTAAGATCTGAGAGCGGACAGGAAAAACGCAGATGGACAGACATATAACCACCTGAATAGTTTTCTATACAGAAAAATAAAAACAATTAAAAATTTTACATATTGTCAGTGCTCTCCATTCCGAGGTATATCCATGTATCGTTTCTTTTTTCTTTAAACTTTTCTAACCACTAATTCTACTTAAAATCAATATACGAAATCTCTTGGAAACTCTCGTCCTTCACTCCTTACTTTAATGGATTCTGGAATGAGATGTTCGTTGGTGATATTTCGTTATTTGCAACTCGTACATGGCCATAATTTCAAAGGGACTTTGTTGAATCATAATCACAGAGCTACATAATAAAGACGTTTTGATGAATTTGACATTTCTTTTCGTTAGACGGACTTATGATCATTTTTCTTCTCCCTGTAGAGGCCTTTAAGGGCTGTCATCAGACTAGTGTACATTAGGTGTAATAGTTATCTCTTATAACTATTAATCTACAGAAGTAATGAACATCTTTTTTTACACAGGATAATTTTTTGAAGTGAGGAAAATGAATTCTGTTACGTAGGTTTATATTAAGATGTGGGTTGAATTTTGCGTCCTAAGGATATTCTTCCCATTCCTTTCTCTCCTAGGAATGAATAGAGTCTCTCTCTCTCTCTCTCTCCATATTATATATATATATATATATATATATATATATTATATATATATATATTATAATATATATATATATATATATATATATATTAATATATGATATGTACATTTATATATATATATATATATATATATATATATATATATATGTACATTTATATATATATAATAATATATATATAATGTGTGTGTATTAGTTTATAGATATATATATATGATACTATATATATATTATATATATATATATTATATATATATTATATATATATATATATAATAGACTATCCATTTCTAGGAAAAAAGGAATGGGAAGGATATCCTTAGGACGCAAAATTCACACCACATCTTAATATAAACCTTCTACGTAACAAAATTCAGTTTCCTCAGAGATGTAGATGGGTGATTTTTCGCTTCAAAAAATTATCATGTGTAAAAAAAGATGCTCATTACTTCTGTAGATTAATAATTATAAGAGATATCCTTCCCGAGGACGCAGTTTGTGCAAAAACTTGCATTGAGAGAATAAAAAATCTACCTATAAAAGTAATAGATTTCCATCATCGTTAAGTCTATCTTTTACTCTGCTTATGGAAGAGGCTTGAAAGCAATGCTTCTAATTGAAGATCAAGGGAACTTTAAAAAAGACTCGTGGATAGAATAAGATGAATGCAAAAGTAAATGGAAATGACAAATGGTAAACAAAGTAAGACGTTATTTGCATCTTTATCTTTAGCTTTTCCCTGGCCTTATATATATATATATATATATATATATATATATATATATATATATATATATATATATATATATATATATATATAAACTTATTACATACAGAATTGTTCTGTGCAGTAGTACAGTTACTAGAAAAGACCTCATTCCACTAGATGGTATCTTTGGATACTTGATAATGAGGACTGGTTGTATATATATATATATATATATATATATATATATATATATATATATATATATATATATATATATAGATATAATATATATAGATATATATATATATATATATATATATATATATATTATATATAAGTCTGTATATTCATATGTATATATACATATATATAAAAGTAATGTATACATATAATTAGATATAAAGAAATCTAATCTAGCATAATTTACTGACATTTACTTAGAACCCTGTAAATAAACATCTGTTGACACAATAGTACCATTTAAAAAATCCTAAATTTTTCGTACGTTTTAGAGCACGACGCATAACTGACCATCCTGGAGTCTTTATTCCCGGGTCGGACATCATTTCTTTTATCGATTATCGATCAGTGACCGGCAGCATTTTATTCATTAAAACAATCCCCCTTTTTTTTTTATCATGTAGCCATTAACTCACCTGCCAGGAAGGACTGCCGAGGTGAGATCTTTGAGGCGAGTGAGAGAATGGTGTCTGGTCTTGTCTGTGAGGTAGGGCAGTACATGGGAGGGTAGAGGGGGCGTCTGTGACCCCGGGCGGAATCCTTGACTTACCAGCTCCCCATTAAAAATGTATTTCAGGGAGTGGTGGCGTCGAATGGGCTCTCGAGGGAACTTCAGGTAGGCTGATATGGGCGACAGCCGTTCGGGGGGTGAGGGCTCCATACTCACCTTATCAGGAAGACGTCCCTCTTCTCTACAGAAGCTTTCTCTCTTTGGATGAAGCTTTAGGATAATGTGCTTTTCATTTTGCATTGGGATGTTTTGAACTGTTCATTTTCGATAACAATGACATCTTCAGTGAAATATTGTTCACAATTCCCTTGTTCTATGCTGTCCTCCCCCGGGATCTCATGAAAATCAATTCTATAAAAACCTCAACTTGAATGGCAAGCAACGACACTAAGAAGAATCAAATCTCTATTGCTGAAGGGTTGGAAAAATCTATTATTACCTCAAAATGACTGGAATAATGGTTTCACCATCATGTAAAATGACACTTACTCATTAACCTGGACTCTCATTGACTTTAAAAGAGTAATAATCTGTTCTAATTTGGTGAGAAATCGTAAGAACAAAGCAAATGACAAGATTACGTTACAAATGAAAACTACTTGACATCTTGTATGATTTCGTGATCACATTACTAATAAGTCTTTTGACTTATTTCCTCTGCATTTAAGCTAATCATTATTATTATCTTCCACTGTTCTCGTCAACTGTTTCTAGAAACAACTAAACGTAAAACGGTCGGATTCTTGAACCATTGTAAAATTACATTTTTCCAAAGTGACGTTTTTCAGCTTGATTTTTTATGCTATCATTACCATAAGTGCAGATTAGGTAGCGGTGCCATCCTGTCACTTGAAGCTCTTACTTTATTAAAAAACGAATCAGTTATCACTTGAACATGACAATAGACTATATCCTTTTCTGTAAGAATTATAATCCGCCGTCTTCTTTTTTAAATAATCTTGGAACGATCTGCTAAACAAAGAAGTGATTAGGGCAAATAACTCTTATGAACCAATCGGCAGTGGCACACCGCCGGACAGCGAGAGACGAAGAAAGAGAGCGGTAAAGCGCAAGCGACGTACAATCCACTGACTGCTGGGAGGCTACTGAGTGAGTGTAGTAGTAACCTGTTGGATCACCTGCCCCGTTGCCTCTGCACACCCTACTCCCCAACCCCATCGCTCCCCACGCCCATCAACCCCAACCCCATATCTACCCCACCACAGCCGCATCTCCATCCCGGAATAACAGAACCTCTTCTTCCTTCTCGTCCATCTGTCTGTAAATACCGTCGGTTCTTCCGCCTCTTCGTTGCGATCCCTTCTCTCGGCGTTGCAATCAACAGGCGCTTTCGAAATACGAGGGAGATGGAATTCGTCCTCGTGTTTTTACTTTGCTTGCTGCTTCATGAACTTGCTTGAGACTTACTGTGCTTTTATGTGATTTAAGGTAGAAATTGCTGAAGGGTCTTGTGGTTCACGTTATGTTTTATTTCCAATCCGGTGCTATTTCTTTTGTCAATCAAATACAAAATCTATAAAGTTCCTCCCCTCATTTTTTTTCCAATTTTTAGTGCAAAATAAATAATCAAATTAATAATAAAAAAAAAGATCAAATGCACACAAAATAATACGATTGAAATTCAATCGTGGTGAGTCTTGCTCGTTATATACAAGATTCGGCCCCTGCTGACCATCTCGTTTATAACGAGCAAGTTTCACTACGATAAACAATCTATTGTCATCTTTCTGCCCGACTCTGCTCCGTTGACCCTTAGCGGACATTGCCCTAGATTAGAACAATACTAAAGTCAATTCTCTCCGGAAAAGGGATAACTCTACGGTTGATGAACTCCATATTTAAGTAACCTTTGAAGTTCATCTTTAACTGACTTAAGGTGCTCCTCTATAATAAAGTTCCGCTGCATAAAGTATCTCGCATATATATATAAATATAATATATATATAATATATATCATATATTTTGTATATGATATATATATATATATATATATATATATTCCATACCTACATACTTTGTATATACTCTTGTAAGACATCATCTGCATCTGTAAAAATTTTACCAGTAAACAAGGGCATAGAAAAAAAAAGTGCTCGAAATAGATGGTTGCAACGTTCGAATAGTGTTATGGGCCTTTTATCTTCATATTATGCTGTTGTATTACGGCAAAAGACATTCATACGCACACGGACTCACACACACCCACATATGTATGTTTATATATATATATATATATATATATATATATATATATATATATATATATATATATATATATATATGTGTGTGTGTGTGTGTGTGTGTGTGCGTGTGCGTGATATTAAGAGATTATTTGAATGAAACTGGCACAGGGAAAACTAGAAATAATGGGTCTGTATCAAAAACATTAAAATTCGGAATAGAAAACTTTGTCCAACGCTGTGGTTTAATGATCTTTGTCCGGTTATACAACATGGACTTCAAAATTATGATGTTAGTATAAACATAAACAATCCTACAAGACTTCAGCTACTAGGTTTTTGTTCTTAATTACTGTTATAGTCGCTTTAGAAACGGGATATAACATTATGAAACTAATTTTTTTTCCTGCTATGTAGGGATGTTTCTTCTGTTTTCATTATATTTTGAAAGTGTGTAACCAGAATAATAGACGCGCCGTTGCTCTTTGATAGTATGTAAGAGTAGAAAAAATCTTTACATTGAAATAACTATAGGTCACTATATTCCGATCAACTCTCTCTATGGTTGCTGAGAAACTTATCTTAACCCCATATAAAAGTACCTGTAATTAAGACACTTACATCCTTAGAGCATGTCTGCCCCTAGGAATCAATAACAGTATAGAGAACTTTTGATACCTTTTAAATCTGATTATCTGTGATAGATTCAACATTTGACAATGTGAGAGCCAAGGTTTGTTGAACTCTGTGGCACCAAGAATGATATTCCAATTTTTTCCTGCGACCAACAGAAGAGAGTAGTTTCATATAGGTGCTTTTCAGGAGCCTAAGTTTACTACGTTTGTATAAAAAATGGAATCAATACGCATAAGAAATAATTCTTGCTTCAGCTATGGTTTCCTTTTTTAAAAAATAAACTTCTTCTGGCCACCGCAGTATTGTTAGAGAGGTATTTCATTATCTAACTGATTTTAACAAGACTTGGTGGGCATTTTCCATCGAAATACAATCAACTCCAATGTTTCCGGATAGTTCAGGTATTAATTAACTTTCATTGGAAATGAAATTAAGGCAAGTTCAGACAATCTACTTAATTAAGGTATACTATTATTTGAATTCAAATCTAAAAGCTTGTCCTTCTTAATCTGGTTTAATAGCAATAACTTCTCTTAAGAGTTCACTAAATATTCGCTGTTGCATTGACACAGATCAGGCGATAAATTAGGACTGCTGTGGAGCAGTAAAGTTCAGATATTCCTTTTAGCTTATGTGCGTTTATTTTCTGTTTAGTTCAGATATTCTAAATCATATGTGTTTTTATCTGCTATTTAGTGAAAACCTCCTAAATCATCTGTTTACTCGTACAGATGTTCAGGCGTTAGGCTTCCACATACACACATATACGTACACACACGCATTATATCACAAAAAGGGCAGGTCGCGCGTTGCCACTTAGACATTCCGGTTTTCAGCTTAAACTACAGAATCAACCATCATTCTCTATACAAGTAAAGCAGATCCCTTTGAATTATTTACTCTAAAATTATAACATTATTCTTTACGGAATCATACCATTTAGAATAAGTAAATTTGGAAATTTAGAATGATCAGTTTGCAATTCTCTGGTCTCTTCCTGCATCTGCCTGTATCAGCATTTCCTGTTTCCAGACTGTATTGAATACACATTCCCCCTCAACAGTTCTAATCACAGTATACAATAAAATTATTTCATTCTTCACGAGCTTAATGGCGTGTGCTACACTGAGTTGGAACCCGGCACTGCCCGTCATGTCTTCCCTATCCACCCAATCCCTACCTACTCCGCCCCAGCCCTGAGCGGACAAACAGGTTTGCAGGAGGGTGAATGCGTCATGTCTCCCCTACCTACTCCGCCCCAACAAGGGGGATAAACATGTTTGCAGGAAGGGGGTGGATTTATCATGTCTCCCCTACCCTCCCGATCCCCTACCTAACCCGCCTCTACCCGGGGCGGACAAACAAGAAAGATCCACTCTGATTTTATTATTATAAAAGATAGATAACTTCACTTTTAACACACTTGTGTAACTTTCAAGGATTACTTTATAATTATGACCCAGAGAATCCATATCATCTACTCTTGTAAATATTATGCATTGTTCGAGTAGCTTCCTATTTCTTCCGGTATGATTAATAATCCCAGAAGCTTCTGATTCGATTTATAATCATTGAGATACATTATTCTTTTCACATAATATTAAGAATTATTGTAAAGGTTGTCCGGTGAAGATATTCTTATGGCTATCTTCCATGAAGCTTTAATTGATCTTGGAACCTCTGCACTTCCCTTTGCTGCCTAGACCACCTTTTGATTTAGCGTATATATTCTATCTCTCAAGAGTCAACGCCTTTCGTTTCATTTCTTTTCAAAGAGTGAAACAAATTTATCTGAACTTCGACCTCTGTGCTCTGGGTAAGTGTGAAGACATCCTGGAGAGGTAAAACAATGTCTGTGAATATCCAAATGAGTTTTT
>NC_087209.1:78820209-78852375 GCF_015104395.2 Macrobrachium nipponense
CCCCACCCACGCCGCAAAAAAAAAAAAAACAAGTCTGTGGTAATACAAATATCCAATATGAAAAGCTAACTCATCGATAATACGAGTCTACATGGGAAATGGATGATCAGATTTTCTTGGAAATAAGATTATCAGAATCTTCCGTCCATATTGTATAAGTAGAAACCTTCCATACCTCTTACGTAGTCGAAGTGATGCCATGTTGTTATAACAAGAAGGAGCTACTTTTATATTGAGTACATCTGAGGCGAAACAAATTTTCATATGACCCCAATGTTTATTGTTTCAGTCTCCCCACTGTCAAAATCATTAACATAAAATGAAGAAACGTTACACTAAAGCGATGAAATGTATTCTCCTCATTCAGTAGTGTCACTTAGAAGTGTTTTAATAAATGTTGAAAGATTTACACGACATAACTGGCCTGTTTCCTTGTAGATTTTAACTTGAACTTACCGGATAATATTCGGTAAGACGTGACGTATTTTTCTTTCACAAAAACTCATATCACAATTCTTCGAGCCTATAAATAGGCCTATATTATATTTAGATAAGAGTTAGAATTAATGCTCTATAACCTCCAAAACCTTAGTAAATTCCTTTTTATTCTCATACTAGAGAATTGTCTAGGATAGCAGGCATGCCGGAGGACAGATGAAAACTTTGCCAAATAGCCATTCATAATTTCGATGTAAAGATAGTTTTCCAAAAGTACTTGCAGTGGTACCAAACAGACTTCAAATATTTTCAACACAAAGTCACACGTTTACACACACACACACTCACTTACACACACCACACACACACACACAACACACACACACTTACACATATATATATATATTATATATGTGTGTGTGTGTGTGTGTGTGTGTGTGTGTGTGTGTGTGTGTATAGCATCGGAGAAAAGAGAGATACCACATCCTTTAAATCCTTTTAATGTGATTTATTATGCAGAAGTTTCAGGAACATGTGTCCGTTTTCGAAGCCACAATTGAAAAGAACGACAGAATAAAAGAGACTCAGATTAAGACATGATAAAAGGTTATTTCTTAACATGAAGAAATGCAAAGGGAGGTACAAGAGAAGGGAACAGTGGCAAACTATGTATATATATAATATATATATATATATATATATATATATATATATATATACATACATATATATATACATATATATCATATATACTGGAATATATAATATATATATATATATATAAATATATATATATATATATATATATATATATATATATATATCATATATATATATATATCATATATATTATATTACATACATATGTGATATATATAAATATATATATATATATATATATATATATATGTATATATTAAAATATATATATATATATATATATATACTATTATATATATATATATATTTATATATATATATATATATCTATATATATATATTATGTATGTGTGTGTTTTGACATCTAGGTTATATCATCCGGATTAGACGAATATAGAAGTTAACGTTAAATTTTATAGCACTTTATAAACTGTTACGTAAAAGACGCAGCTTAGACCTAGTATATCAGCGGACTATTCACCTACAGCCTTTATAATGTCGCTGTTTAATATTTAAAGCAAATTTGGTGTTGGCCTGTCATCTCGGTGGCCGCGAGTTCGATTCTCGGCCATTCTATTAAAGGCGTCAGAGATGTGTATCACCATAGAAGTTCACTCTCGACGTGGTTCGGAAGTCACGTAAAGCCGTTGGTCCCGTCGCTGAATAACCACTGGTTCCATGAAGCGTAAAGACACCATTCAAACAAACAAACAGACAAATTGGCTAGAGGCTTGGATGATAGATTTCCACAGGTTTAACGCAGCTTCCCTGACTTATCATTGTATCCTTACACACTGATAAACTGTAATGTAATATTAAAAAATAATGCTTCACATTTTTATTTTACTTTTCAAATTCAAAATCCAAGGTCACAATTTTTAGCGGATTACATTCTTAATAGATTTTTACTTATGTAATGTATCCATTTTGTATTCGTTTGTTATCTATCTACAATAATAAAAACCAAATGGGTCTATTTGTTTGTCCGCCCTGGGTGGGGGCTGGGTTGGTAAGGGATTAGGAGGGTAGGAGAGACATGACACACCACCCTCCTCCTGCAAACTTGTTTGTCCGCCCCAGGTGGTGAGAGTGTAGGTAGGGGATTGGAAGGGTCAGGGAGACATGACAAATCCACCCTCCTCCTGCAAACCTGTTTGTTCACTCCGGGGGCTAGGCATGTAGGGCATCGAGAGGATAGGGGAGACATGACACATCCACCTTCCTCCTGCAAACTTGTTTGTCGGGGTAGATAGGGGATCGGGAGAGTAGGGGAGTCATGACGGGCAGTACTCGGTTCCAGCACAGAGTAGCATGGACCAGCAAGCTCGTACCTAATATTTCCCAATATTATTCTGCTGGGCTATGTATCCAATGTATATATTTCAATTACCTATTATCATGGTAAATTCATAGGGGTCTATCTCATTCTTCCTTTGAAATCACAAATGTGAAGGTGGTAGATATTGTATATGCGGTGGTTTTGAAGACCTTCCATACTGATATATTATAGGGGCAACTCTCAAATAACTACTTTTACAAACTTGACCATTTTAAGATGAAAGGACAAGGGGAATCAGAATTTCGGCGGCGTCAATGTTTTACAAACAGCTGCATACGCATACATATATGTTTTTATATATGTATGCATGAATCCAAGAATGTATGTATGTATATGTGTACTATATCTCACACCACACACACACACAGATATATATATATATATATATATATATATATATATCTATACATATATATATAATTATATATATCTATATATAATATATATAATATATATATATATATATATATATATATATATATATATATATATACGTGTGTGTGTGTTTGTGTGTGTGTGTTTGCAACGTGTGTTTAATTATATATACATCTGTATATATATATATATATATATATATATATATATATAGATATATATATATATTTCCAATTTTGCATAATGATAACATTAATTGCAAAATATTAAACTTTACCAACCTTGTTTTTTAAAGGTAAAAGATCTATTTCCCAATTTCACAAAGTAATTATTATGTTATGCAACTACAAACGAGCCTGAAAATGGTAAGTGGATTTCTTTCCAAATGGTAGATCTTGAAGGAGGTTTAGGCTCTATTCAATGATCTGGTTATTAAAATCACTCGAATGTAGTTCGTGATAGATACTCTCAGACTTTACTTAGATATATAATAATAATAATAATAATAATAATAATAATAATAATAATATAATAATAATAATAATAATAATAATAATAATAATAATAATAAATAATAATAATAATAATAATAATAATAATAATAATAATAAAAAATACCACCAGTCGAATTGGAGGGACTGTGATAGAGCAAAAAGAAAAAAAAAATAATAATAATAATACTTTTAAGGAGAATGTCAGAATGAAACGAGTGGATTTTATATAGTTTTTTTCTATTTTTCTTACAATTCCCTTCTCAGGCTCAGCGATGTTTCTGAGTAACTGGCCAATATTTCATATTGGGAATTTCTAAAAATTGTAAAATTTGTGAAGGTAATCTTTATTTTCCTAGAACAGGATCTCAGGTCCAGGTCAAGCAGGGGTCGTCATCCCAGTATGAATATTGGTCAGTTACACAGAAACATTACTGGAGCCTGAGAAGCGGATTGTAAGAAAAAACAATATAAAATCAACTCGCTTAAATCTGCCATTCTCTTTAACGGCATTTGCCTAAAAGAGGGTCTTCTACCAAAATAAAATAATAATAATAATAATAATAATAATAATAATAATAATAATAATAATAATAATAATAATAATAATAAGGGAAATGTCACACGACAACGAATTACACGAAGACGAAGACGAACTGAGAGACGATGCCACAGAAGACGACAGGGAGGATGAGGTATCAAACAACGACACAAAGAAGAAACACCGACGAAGTAACAGAGAGGACGGAATATGGGTAGAAAAGATTAGACAATGGATGGAGCCAGATACAGAGAGAACAAAGATCCCCTCCATGAAAGCCTACAACACCAAGAAATTACGGGAGAAAACAGTGAGGTCAATGAAATAATGGGCATAATACACACCACCAGTATCACAGAAACAAATAACTTGACATATGCAGGAGCAAGATTAGTAGCAGAACTGATGGGAATCCGAACACACCAACCCACCAGCACAACAAACCCAACAGAAACCAAAACAGCAGAACCTCCTTGGAAAAGGCGCCTGGAAAAGCAAATCATGGTGATGAGATCTGACTTGAGTAAACTGAAAGAGATGGCAGAAAAAAGGCTAAGAAGCAAGAAAACAAGGGAGGAACTCAACGAGAAATACAAAGTACAAGAGAGGGGACTAAACAACACAATAGAAGACGTAAAACAGAGGCTTAAGGCCAAAGCACATAAGATCCAACGGTACATGAACAGGAATAAGGGATACCAACAGACACAAACTATTCGGAACCAACCAGAAAAGACTATACAGCCAACTAGAGGGGAAGACAACCACCCAGAAATTCCTGAAGCCGAACCAAGTAAGAGACTCTGGGGAAAACATATGGAGCAATCCGGTATCACACAACAAACATGCAACATGGCTCCAGGAAGTCAAGGAAGAAGAAACAGGGAGAATAAAACAAAGATTCACAGACATCACGACAGACACAGTCAGACACCAACTAAAGAAAATGCCAAACTGGAAAGCCCCAGGTCCCGATGAAGTCCATGGATACTGGCTCAAAAACTTCAAGGCCCTACACCCACGAATAGCAGAACAACTCCAGCATTGTATCTCAAATCACCAAGCACCCAAATGGATGACCACAGGAAAGAACATCCTTAGTACAAAAAGACAAGAGTAAGGGAAATATAGACCAGTAACTACAGGCCTATCACCTGCCTACCAATAATGTGGAAGTTACTAACAGGTATCATCAGTGGAAAGGCTATACAACTACCTAGAGGAGACAAACACCATCCCCACCAACAGAAAGGCTGCAGAAGGAAGTGTAGGGGCACAAAAGACCAGCTCCTCATAGACAAAATGGTAATGAAGAACAGTAGGAGAAGGAAAACCAACCTAAGCATGGCATGGATAGACTATAAGAAAGCCTTCGACATGATACCACACACATGGCTAATAGAATGCCTGAAAATATATGGGGCAGAGGAAAATACCATCAGCTTCCTCAAAAATACATGCGCAATTGGAATACAATACTTACAAGCTCTGGAATAGACTAGCAGAGGTAATATCAGGAGAGGGATCTTCCAGGGCGACTCACTGTCCCCACTACTCTTCGTAGTAGCCATGATTCCCATGACAAAAGTACTACAGAAGATGGATGCCGGGGTACCAACTCAAGAAAAAAGAGGCAACAGAATCAACCATCTGATGTTCATGGACGACATCAAGCTGTATGGTAAGAGCATCAAGGAAATAGATACCTATAATCCAGACTGTAAGGATTGTATCTGGGGACATCAGGATGGAGTTTGGAATAGAAAAATGCGCCTTAGTCAACATACAAAAAGGCAAAGTAACGAGAACTGAAGGGATAAGCTACCAGATGAGCAACATCAAACATACAATGAGACAGGATACAAATACCTGGGAATAATGGAAGGAGGGAGATATAAAAACACCAAGAGATGAAGGACACAGATCAGGAAAGAATATATGCAGAGACTCAAGGCGATACTCAAGTCAAAAACTCAACGCCGGAAATATGATAAAAGCCATAAACACATGGGCAGTGCCAGTAATCAGATACAGCGCAGGTAATAGTCGAATGACGAAGGCAGAACTCCCGCAGCATAGATCAGAAAACCAGGAAACATATGACAATACACAAAGCACTACACCCAAGAGCAAATACGGACAGACTATACATAACACGAAAGGAAGGAGGGAGAGGACTACTCAGTATAGAGGACTGCGTCAACATCGAAAACAGAGCACTGGGGCAATACCTGAAAACAGTGAAGACGAGTGGCTAAAGAGTGCATGGGAAGAAGGACTAATAAAAGCAGACGAAGACCCAGAAATATACAGAGACAGGAGAAAGACAGAAAGAACAGAAGACTGGCACAACAAACCAATGCACGGACAATACATGAGACAGACTAAAGAACTAGCCAGCGATGACAATTGCAATGGCTACAGAGAGAGGAGCTAAAGAAGGAAACTGAAGGAATGATAACAGCGGCACAAGATCAGGCCCTAAGAACCAGATATGTTCAAAGTACGATAGACGGAAATAACATCTCTCCCATATGTAGGAAGTGCAATACGAAAGTGAAATCCATAAACCACATAGCAAGTGAATGCCCGGCACTTGCGCAGAACCAGTACAAAAGAGGCATGATTCAGTAGCAAAAGCCCTCCACTGGAGCCTGTGCAAGAAACATCAGCTACCTTGCAGTAATAAGTGGTACGAGCACCACCTGAAGAGTGATAGAAAACGATCACGCAAAGATCCTCTGGGACTATGGTATCAGAACGGATAAGGGTGATACGTGCAAACAGACCAGACGTGACGTTGATTGACAAGGTCAGAAGAAAGTATCACTCATTGATGTCGCAATACCATGGGACACCAGAGTTTGAAGAGAAAGAGAGGGAAAATTGGATAAGTATCAAGATCTGAAAATAGAAATAAGAAGGATATGGGATATGCCCAGTGGAAATCGTACCCATAATCATAGGAGCACTAGGCACGATCCCAAGATCCCTGAAAAGGAATCTAGAAAAACTAGAGGCTGAAGTAGCTCGGGCCTCATGCAGAAGAGTGTGATCCTATAGAAACTGGCACACATAGTAAGAAGAGTGATGGACTCCTAAGGAGGCAGGATGCAACCCGGAACCCCACACTATAAATACCACCCAGTCGAATTGGAGGACTGTGATAGAGCAAAAAAAAAAAAAAAAAAAAAAAAAAAAACAATAATAATAATAATAATAATAATAATAATAAAAACTTCTTTCAGTTTTCTTCTGAAGATGGAAAAAAGAAACCCATAAGATTACTGAGTATAACTTGTTTACTTGTAAGTATTTTCAAAGTATTTTACTCAACACTCGATTACTTTCAGGCCAAATCTGTGGCCCTGTCTCAAGAGATGTGCAGTTTGTTAGACTGGGTTAAGTAAACAAGTTATACTCAGTAATTTTGTGGATTTTCCTTTTCCAATAATAATAATAATAATAATAATATAATATAATAATAATAATAATAATAATAATAATAATAATAATACATGGTATCGATGTCGCAATACCATGAGACACCAGAGGTGAAGAGAAAGAGAGGGAAAAAATGGATAAGTATCAAGATCTGAAATAGAAATAAGAAGGATATGGATATGCCAGTGGAAATTGTACCCATAATCATAGGAGCACTAGGCACGATCCGAAAGGGGGGGAAGATCCCTGAAAAGGAATCTAGAAAAACTAGAGGCGAAGTAGCTCCAGGACTCATGCAGAAGAGTGTGATCTAGAAAAAACGGCGCACATAGTAAGAAAAGTGATGGACTCCTAAGGAGGCAGGCATGCAACCCGGAACCCCCACACTATAAATACCACCCAGTCGAATTGGAGGACTGTGATAGAGCAAAAAATAATGATAATAATAATAATAATAATATAATAATAAATAATAATAATAAAATAATAATAATAATAATATAATAATAATAATAATAATAAAAACTTTTTTCAGTTCTCTTCTGAAGATGAAAAAAGAAACCCACAAGATTACTGAGTATAACTTGTTTACTTGTAAGTATTTTCAAAGTATTTTACTCAACACTCGATTACTTTCAGGCCATATCTGTGACCCTTTCTCAAGAGATGTGCAGTTTGTTAGACTGGGTTAAGTAAACAAGTTATACTCAGTAATTTTGTGGATTTCCTTTTCCAATAATAATAATAATATAATAATAATAATAAGGTTTTGTTGGTACCGCTATTGTACATAGCCTTCTTTAATCCTTGGGATCTTCTGAGGCACTGAATATAACTCTCTTTCCTTCTTTATTAGAATCTTGAGCTGACAACTCTTTATGGACAGAGTCAACAGACTAAAAACCAAAGAGTGCGCCCAAGGGAAACCAGCTTGCAGAGAGAGAGAGAGAGAGAGAGAGAGAGAGAGAGACAAGTTAAAGAAATATTAAATAATAATAAAATCCGAGAAGATCCAAGTTTGTTTGTCCTCCTCCAGGTGACAGTAGGGGAGACATGACACAGCCATCCACCTCCTGCAATCGGTTTGTTCGCCCTGGGTACTAGCGGGGTAGGTAGAGGAACAGGTGGGTAGGGGAAGCATCCACCCTCCTCTTGCAAACTTGTGGAACGGAGTAGGTACGGGATCGGTAGGCTAAGGGAGACAGCAGCCCCGGGTTTCAGCGCGCGTAGGTAGCAGCAACAAGTATGTAAATAAATAAACATGAAATATTAGAAAAGAAATCGATGCACGAATTCAAGAGGCGGTAACAAAGAGCAGGAATGAATCTGCTCCTTGGGATCAGAAGGATCCACAACTGTAATAGGCAAACTAATCTTCATTTTAGTTGTGGCCGAGATCAAACTCCTTTCGAACTGATTTGAAATTCCAGGACGACAACGATATCCATACGACAGTTTCTTTTCTTCTACGGATAGGTTGTGCTGTGAAATAGCTCATCGAGTACCAGTTCTCTTGCGCCATTGCATGGCGGTGCATGCGCGAGAACAACCAGGGTTCAGAACATAAATAAACTGATGCTTAAATGAATCTAGACAGCGCGTTACTCATAATTGATGCTTTTCCTCATACGCCGCAGTTATTCACCTGCCGTGATACTGAAATAACTTCAGAATTGTTTCGAAACTGATGTCAAGTATTTTCCCTTTTACGTCGTTTTCCTATCGGCCAGAGGTTCATAAGGTCATGAGACTTCTCGTTTGTTCGGCCTTTGCATTCCCAAGAAAAGAAAACTTTGCGACGATGGTAATTCGTCCCAGGATATATCGTATGCAGATATACAGGTGAAGACAATGAATTATATGGCACAAATAGTATTTGTGATTTCATTGTTGTTCTCATTTCTTCCTTTAGTTCATAGTCCTTTTCCCAATTTACGTTAAAACTTGCACAGTTCATAATTCATATACCCTAACTTCTCTCTCTCTCTCTCTCTATCTCTCTTTCTCTCTCTCTCTCTCTCTCTGCATTACAGAATATATACTGAATCTCTCTCTCTCTCTCTCTCTCTCTCTCTCTCTGCATTACAAAATATATACCGAATCTCCCCCCCACCCCTCTCCTCTCTCTCTCTCTCTCTCTCTCTCTCTCTCGGCATTACAGATATACTGATCTCTCTCTCTCTCTCTCTCTCTCTCTCTCTCTCTCTCTCTCTCTGCATTACAAAATATATACTGAATCTCTCTCTCTCTCACGCCATTACAGAATTTATACTGAATCTCTCTCTCTCTCTCTCTCTCTCTCTCTCTCTCTCTCTCTCTCTCTCTCTCTCTCTCTCGGCATTACAGAATATATACTGAACTCTCTCTCTCTCTCTCTCTCTCTCTCTCTCTCTCTCTCTCTCTCTCTCTCTCCGGCATTACAGAATATATACTGAATCTCCTCTCTCTCTCTCTCCCGTAAGTAGCCATCTTGCTTGGTGAGTCGTACCCGCGTGAAGTCAGATTAATCAACAGATATCACAAGTTTAACATACGACTAGAATTTGAGAAATATTCTAGAAGTGTTCGTGAACTATCGGTGATAAGATTAGTGTGAAAATAGTAGGATAAAGCGTCTTCTAAGTTAGTTTTATCAAGTGTAATACTATAAATCAGAACAAGATTGGCAGTAAGTTCCAACTGCGGGAAGATGGTGGCGTAATTTGGCGTGTCTAGCAGATTCGCAATACGATGAGGTAGCAGGAAGGGAACTGGCATTTCTCATCTATGAAATCAGCAACAGTCCTAACAAAAAGATACAAAAGCATTCATAGATATATTAGAAGGATATAATCCTTCAAACTGGAACAAATCTAATGAAAACATCTTGAAAATAATTGAAGAAGTTCCAAATAAAATCCAAGTGGTCAAGAGACTCATAAAAGAAAATATACATAAACCAACATATTCCGACAAAGAAAATGAATAAGGTGAATCTTGTGAATATCCTAATTGATGCATTAGGAAAAAAGAATGCCAAAAGCATGCAAACTGTGTAAGGTTTGGTATAGCATAGTCAATCCACAAAACCTAACCTAATCAGAAAATGTGCTGCATGCAACATTCCGACCCATCCACAGTGTGCTGAGGTAATACAAGATTGAGAAAAGATACAAGAATTTTTTGTTCAACATGTCTATCATGGATAGACAATGTTATTAAATCAAGATTGAATGTACAAATAGTTGAGGATGAAGAAGAAGAGGAAGAGGAAGAAGAAGAAGAAAAGAAGAAGAGGAAAAACGGAAGAGAAGTAAACAAAAATGAAATGACAGAAAAAAATAAGGAAAACAAAGAACAAGATAAAAAGTATGGATGCAGAGATACTCATTGATACTACATATGAGGCAATAAAGCAGCATACCTACGAAGAAATAAATTACGATATGACAACAGAAAAGCAAATCCCGAAGAGGCTCTACCCAGATCTATACAATGACGGGAAAGAGAAAAAATAGACAAGAAAGACAAAATCTGCAACCTTTTGAAAAGAGGGAATTGCAGATTTGGAGAAAGATGTTACTACAAACATCCTAAGATATGTCAAAACTATGAAATATATAGGTAAATGTGCATACTTAGATGGATATGGGGATGATTGCAGAGATCTGCATCCAAAAATATGTAAAAACCTAAAAGAAGGAAAAGGATGTAAGTTCGACAAAAAATTCATATATATGCACCCTGTAGCCATGAATCATAATCAAATAAATAACCAACCAAGTAATAAAATCCAAAATAAGAAATAAACAAATAAAGAGAGAAATCAAGAATATCAGGTAAAAGAGAAAAGCAAACCACCAATGAGATATGCAGAGGTGTCAGCAAAAAATTTCAAAGCATCAGCTCCGAAATTCTACTCAAGAGATAATAACGTATTTATTATGCAAGAGGATATTGCAGAAACGGAGAAAATTGCAGATTCAGACACAAAATGAATAATTATGATGAAGGAAGATCAAATATTATGGAAAAGTTGGATTTTTTAATGTCAGAATTTCTGGAAAAGAAAAAAAGAACAACATACCAGAACAGGAAAAGAGACATGGGAAAATCCTTATTACTACCAGTATTAAATGAAGGAGAAAACACGCAAACCATCATAGTGATGAATGCGCAGGGTTTAGTACGAGTAACTCAAAAAAGAAAAAATAGAGTACTTAGAAGAACTAACCCAAAATGAAAAGAAAATAGATAGATAATACTGAATATAAGTGAAACCTGGTATTCCCAAGAGACTGGGAATGATGATCAAATAAAAGGGTTCCAAACTTATAGATCAGATAGAAAAAATAGGAATCAAGGGGGAACCGCAATATATGGGAAAGACAAAAAACAACGAAAAATATATGAGAAATATAGTAACTCAGAATGTGAACTAATAGCGGTAGAATTTGAATCTGAAAAATTGATGAACATGAGTAATATATAGACCTCCTAATACTAAAGAGTTTGACTTAATAATTGAAAAATTGGATGGATATGTAGAAATCACAAGGACTGGACTATTCTCCTATCTGGTGACTTCAACTTTCCTTTCGTAGAATGGAAAGAAACGAATAGGAGATTGTGGTTGTACTTATACATATAAAAAAGAGAGTAATAGTAGTGCAGAAGATAAGAGGCAATTTTTCTTTGAAAAGCTATTAGATATGCTACAATAGAATACAACATTCACAAATAAATCACCCGCCAACAAGAAAAGGAAAATACTTTGATCCTAGTATTTGTGAACGATAAAGAATTAAAAATGTTAAAGAAATAATAGTTTATAATGCGAATATTTTCAACCATAATGTCATAGAAATTAACAGTTCATTCCAAAGCAAAGTGAAAATAGAGATAAGCAAGAAAATGAAAAAGTGGGAAGGATATGAAAAGAAAATACAACTCCTCTACAGTAAAAATATACAAAATGTCAGAAATTTATGAAGAATTAAACAAAGATTGGGATAACAATTTTCGTAAGTGATGACATAAGGGTAAATTACGGAGATAATTATAATTAAAATATTGGGAGAAAATAGTGGAAAAATATATACCGAAGAAGAAAAAGTAACATCATTCATGCATACCAAGAGACAGAAGATCTTGTTCCAGAAAATCAGAAAGTGGAAAAAAGGTCTTGCAAAAGAAAAAAATGCATGGAAAGGTTATAGAACTAAAAACGTAAAGATAGAAAATGCAGAACAAAAGATTATACAATCAAAAGAAAATGAAAAAACGGGACTTGAAGAAAAAAAAACCCTATTAATATCAAGCAAAAAAAACAACCCCAGCTATTATACTCATATGCGAAGAAGATGAATAAAAGAAGAATAGAAATAGGCCCTCTGAGAATTGAAGGGAGATTAACGATGAAAAAAAAAAGGAAATTTGCAACATACTGGCAGAACGATATAACGAGAGAATTCACCCCTAGAATAGATAATGAAGATAATGATATAGAAGTAAGGGATGAAAATAGTGAATATTTAGCTGACATAGATATTAATGAAGCTGATATTGTGCAAGGCTATTAATGAAAATTAAAAATGGAGCTGCTGCAGGGCCTGGATGAATTCCTGCTATTTTGTTAAAGAAAGTAAGTTCATTCTATCGCAAAGCCACTTGCAATATTATTTTAAGACAAAAGTGTAGATACAGGCAAGATTTATGATGAGCACAAATTAGCATATATTACCCCTACTTTCAAAAGTGGATCAAGACTAGAGGCAAGTAATTATAGGCCTGTGAGTCTAACCAATCACATATTATAAAGTGTATGAAAGTAATGAAGAAAAAAATATTATGAAACTTTAATAAAACAATAATTTGTTTAATAAAGGACACATGGTTCGTACCCGGAAAAAGTACACAAACCCAACTGTTTAGTCCACCGTGAGAACATATTCAAAATATGAAAAGCGGAAATGAAAAACCAGTGTGGTTTATTTAGACTTTGCAAAAGCTTTGATAAAGTAGACCATATATATTTAGCGAGAAAATTAGAAACACAATATCGTGGATAAGTAGGAAGATGGTTAAAGAATTTTTACACAACAGAAAACAGATAGTTATTGCAAACGACGAGAAATCGGATGAAGTCAAGGTAATATCCGGTGGTGGCCGCAAGGTACGGTGTTAGCTGCAATACTGTTTGTTATTATGATTGAAGACATAGACAATTAATGAAGGATTCGGTAGTGAGTAGTTTCGCAGATGACACAAAGAATAAGTAGAGAAATTACTTGTGATGAAGATAGGAACGCTCTACAAAGAGACCTTAACAAAAGTATATGATTGGGCAGAGTAACCTAGATGGTATTTTAACTCTTGATAAATTTTCGAATCATAAATTATTGAGAAGAGAAAAGAAAGCTATATGCATAAAGGGCGGGACCTAATAAATGAGACCCATCACAAATAAAGGAAGGCAGTTAAAGACCTTGGTGTGATGATGAATAGGAACATGTTATGCAATGATCAAATAGCAACTCTGTTGGCAAAACGTAAAGCAAAAATGGAATGTTGTTACGGCACTTCAAAACAAGAAAAGCTGAACACATGATTATGCTTTATAAAACATATGTTCGTAGTCCCACTTGAATATTGCAATATGATATGGGTACCCACACTATCAAAAGGTATATTGCCAAATAGAGAGTGTACAAAGTCCTTTACAGCTAGAATAGAGAAGTTAAGGACCTAGATACTGGGAAAGACTACATTCTTAAAATTATATAGTCTAGAAAGGAGAGAGAACGCTACATGATAATTCAGGCACTGGAAAACAGATAGAAGAATAGCAGAAAATATCATGGAACTAAAAATATCAGAAAGAGGCAAGCAGAGGTAGGATTAATAGTGCCCAAAACTATACCAGGAAAATAAGGAAAGCACACAGGACACAATAATCCACTACGCACCAGCAATCGATAATGCAGCGTCTATTCAATGCGTTGCCAGCTCACTGAGGAATAATAATCAGGAGTGAGCGTAGATGTGGTTTAAGAATAAGCTCGACAAATATCTAAACTGCATCCCAGACCATCCAAGATTGGAAGATTGCAAAAATATACCGGAAGATGTACTAGCAACTCTCGGGTAGACATTAGAGGTGCCTCACACTGAGGGACCTGGGGCAACCCGAACCAGATGTAAGGTAAGGTAAGGTCTCCTCTCTCTCTCTCATCTCCTTCCTCTTCTCTCTCTCTCTCTCTCTATCTTCCCTGCATTACAAAATATATATCAATGTAATCTCCTCTCCTCTCTCTCTCTCTCTCTCTCTCTCTCGGCATTACAGAATATTAGTGAATCCATCTCCTCACTCTCTATCTCTCCTCCTCTCTCTCTCTCTCTCTCTCTCACGGCATTACAGAATATATATGCACTGAACTCTCCTCTCTATCCTCTCTCTCTCTCTCTCTCTCTCGGCATTACGAATATATAAGAATCTCCTCTCTCTCTCTCTTTCTCTCTCTCTCTCTCTCTCTCTCTCTCTCTCCCTGCATTAAAAATATATACTAACTCTCTCTCTCTCTCTCTCTCTCCTCTCTCTCTCTCTCTCACGCATTACAGAATATCTATACTGAATGCTCTCTCTCTCTCTCTCTCTCTTTCTCTCTCACGGCATTACAGAATATATACTGAACTCTCCCGAAAAGAGGCGCTACCCAGATCTACACAATGAACGGGAAAGAGGAAAAATAGACAAGAAAGACAAAATCTGCAAACCTTTTAAAAAGAGGAATTGCAGATTTGGAGAAAGATGTTACTACAAACATCCTGAAGAATTATGTCAAAACTATGAATATATGGTAAATGTGCATACTTAGATGGATATGGGGATGATTGCAGAGATCTTGCATCCAAAAATATGTAAAAAAACCTAAAAGAAGGAAAAGGGTGTAAGTTCGACAAAAAATGCAAATATATGCACCCTGTAGCCATAATCATAATCAAATAAATAACCAACCAAAGTAATAAAATCCAAAATAAGAAAGAAACAAAATAAAAGAGAGAAATTCAAGAATATCAGGTAAAAAGAGAAAAGCAAACCACCAATGAGATTAATGCAGAGGTGTCAGCAAAAATTTCAAAGCATCAGCTCCGAAATTCTACTCAGAGATAATAACTGTATTTATTATGCAAGAGGATATTGCAGAAACAGAGAAAATTGCAGATTCAGCACAAACATGATAATTATGATGAAGGAAGATCAAATATTATGGAAAAGTTGGATTTTTTAATGTCAGAATTTCTGGAAATGAAAACAAAAAAAAGAACACATCCAGAACAGAAATAAAGAGACATGGGAAAATCCTTATTACTACCAGTATTAAATGGAAGGAGAAAACACGCAAAACCATCATAGTGATGAATGCGCAGGGTTTAGTTACGAGTAACTCAAAAGAAAAATAGGTACTTAGAATAACTAACCCCAAAATTGAAAAAAACCAAAAATATATATAATGAATATAAGTGAAACCCTGGTATTCCCAAGAGACTGGGAATGATGATCCAAATAAAAGGGTTCCAAACTTATAGATCAGATAGAAAAAAATAGGAAATTTAAGGGAGGGGGAACCGCCAATATTGGGAAAGACAAAAAACAAGGAAAAAATATATGAGAAATATAGTAACTCAGAATGTGAACTAATAGCGGTAGAATTTTGAATCTGAAAAATTGATGAACAATAGTAATATATAGAGCTCCTAATACTAAAGAGTTTGACTTAATAATTGAAAATTGGCTGATATATGTTGAAATCACAAGGACTGGACTATTCTCACCTATCTGGTGACTTCAACTTCCTTTCGTAGAATGGAAAGAACGAATAGGATTATTGTGTTGTACTTATACATATAAAAAAGAGAGTAATAGTAGTGCAGAAGATAAGAGGCAATTTGAAAAAAGCTATTAGATAGCTACTAGAATACAACATTCAAACAAATAAATCACCTGCCAACAAGAAAGGAAAATACTTTAGACCTAGTATTTGTGAACGAGATGAATTATTTGTTTTAAAGAAATAATAGTTTATAATGCGAGTATTTCAGACCATAATGTCATAGAATTAACAGTTCATTCCAAAGCAATGTGAAAATAGAGATAAGCAAGAAATGAAAAAGTGGGAAGGATATGGAAAAATACAACTTCTACAGTAAAAAAAATATAAAATGGTCAGAAATTATGAGAAATTAAAACAAAGATTGGGTAACATTTTTCGTAAGTGATGACATAACCAAAGGGTAAATACGGAAGATAATATATAAAAATATTGAGAAAATAGTTGGAAAAATATATACCGAAAAGAAAGGAAAAAGTAAACAAAATCATTCATGCATACCAAATAGACCAGAAAGGATCTTGTTCCAGAAAAATCAGAAAGTGGAAAAAAAGGTCTTGCAAAAGAAAAAAATGCATGGAAAAGTTATAGAACTAAAAAGTAAGATAGAAAATTGGCAGAACAGATTATACAATCGGAAAAGAAAATGAAAAAAACGGGACCGGGGACTTGGAAGAAAAAAAAACCCTATTAAAATTGCATAAGCCCCAAAAGCAAAACCCAAAACTATTAATAACTCATATGCGAAGAAGATGAATAAAAGAAAAGAAAATAGAAATAGGGCCCCTCTGAGAATTGAAGGGAGATTAACGAATGAAGAAAAAAAGGAAAATTTGCAACATACTGGCAGAACGATATAAGAGAGAATTCACCCCTAGAATTGATAATGAAAGATAATTGATATAGAAGTAATAAGGAAGAAAATAGTGAATATTTAGCTGACATAGAAATTAATGAAGCTGATTGTGCAGGCAATTAATGAAATTAAAAATGGAGCCTGCTGCAGGGCCGGATGGAGTCCCTGCTATTTGTTAAAGAAAGTAGTTCATTCTATCGCAAAGCCACTTGCAATATTTATTAAGAACCAAAGTGTAGATACAGGCCAGATTTATGATGAGCACAATTAGCATATATCACCCCTACTTTCAAAAGTGGATCAAGACTAGAGGCAAGTATTTAGGCCTGTGAGTCTAACATCACATATGAAAGTGTATGAAAGGGTAATGAAGAAAAATATTATGAAACAAAAATTATTTAATCAAAAAATAAAAAAAATTTGTTTAATATAGGACAAACACGGTTTTTCGTACCCGGAAAAAAGTACACAAACCCAACTGTTAGTCCACGTGAGAACATATTCAAATATGAAAAGCGGAAATGAAACAGATTGTGGTTTATCCTAGACTTTGCAAAAGCTTTTGACAAAGTAGACCATAATATATTAGCAAAGAAAGAAAAATTAGAAAACACAATATCGTAGATAAAGTAGGGGAAGATGGTTAAAAAAAGAATTTTTGAATTTTTTTACACAACAGAAAACAGATATTATTGCAAACGATGAGAAATCGGACGAAACCAAGGTAATATCCGGGTGCCACAAGGTACGGTGCTAGCTGCAATATTGTTTGTTATTATGATTGAAGACATAGACAGTAATGTTAAGGATTCGGTAGTGAGTAGTTTCGCAGATGACACAAGAATAAGTAGAGAAATTACTTGTGATGAAGATAGGAAACGCTCTTACAAAAGAGACCCTTCAAACCAAAGTAATAATGATTGGGCAGAAGGTAAATAGGATGGTATTTAACTCTGATAATTTGAATCAATAAATTATGGAGACAGAGAAGAAAAGCTATATGCATATAGGGACCCTAAATAATGAGACAATCACAAATAAGGAAGCAGTTAAAGACCTTGGTGTGATGATGAATAGAACATGTTATGCAATGATCAAATAGCAATTCTGTTGGCAAAATGTAAAGCAAAAAATGGGAAATGTTTGTTACGGGCACTTTCAAAACAGAAAAGCTGAACACAATGATGATGCTTTATAAAACATATGTTCCGTAGTCCACCCTTGAATATTGCAATATGATATGGTACCCACACTATCAAAAAGGATATTGCACAAATAGAGAGTACAAAGGTCCTTTACAGCTAGAATAGAAGAAGTTAAGGACCTAGACTACTGGGAAAGACGACAATCCCATAAAATTATATAGTCTAGAAAGAGAGAGAAGCTACATGATAATTCAGGCATGGAAACAGATAGAAGGAAATAACAGAAAATATCATGGACTAAAATATCAGAAGAGCAAAAAGCAGAGGTAGATTAATAGTGCCCAAAAACTATACCAGGAAAAATAAGAAAGCACACAGGACAATTAATCCACTACGCACCAGCATCGATAATGCAGCGTCTATTCAAATGCGTTGCCAGCTCTCTCTGAGGAATATATCAGGGAGTGAGCGTAGATGTGTTTTTAAGAATAAGCTCGAAACACAAATATCAAACTGCATCCCAGACCATCCAAGATTGGAAGATGCAAATATACCGGAAAGTGTACTAGCAACTCTCTGGGTAGACATTAGAGGCGCCCCTCACACTGAGGGACCTGGGGCAACCGAACGAACTGTAAGGTCTGTAAGTTAGGTAGGTCTCCTCTAATCTCTCTCTATCTCTCTTTCTCTCTCTCTCTCTCTCTCTCTCTCTCTCTCTATCTCTCTCTCACCTGCATTACAAAAATATATACTGAATCTCCTCTCTCTTTCTTTTCTCCTCCACTCTCTCTCTCTCTCTCTCTCTCTCTCTCGGCATACAGAAATATATTAGTGAATCTCCCTCTCCTCTCTCTCTCTCTCTCTCTCTCTCTCTCTTTCTCTCTCACGGCATTACTGGATTTATATACTCATCTATCTGAATCTCTCGCTCTCTCTCTCTCTGGTATTCTCTCTCTCTCTCTCTCTCCCTGCATTACAAAATATATACTGAATTCTCTCTCTCCTCTCTCAAAATCTCTCTATCTCTCTCTCTCTCTCTCACGGCATTACAGAATATATACTGAATCTCTCTCTCTCTCTCTCTCTCTCTCTCTCTCTCTCTCTCTCTCTCTCGGCTACATTACAGAATATATACTGAATCTCCTCTCTCCTCTCTCGCTCTCTCTCTCTCTCTCTCGGCATTACAAAATATATACTGCATCTCTCTCTTCTCTCTCTCTCTCTCTCTTTCTCTCTCACGGCATTACAGAATATAACATGAACTCTCTCTTCTCTCTCTCAATCTCGCTCACTCCTCTCTCTCTCTACTCCCTGCATTACAAAATATATACTGAATCTCCTCTCTCTCTCTCTCTCTCTCTCGGCATTACAGAATATATACTGAATCTCCTCTCTCTCTCTCTCTCTCTCTCTCTGCATTACAAAATATATACTGAACTTTTCTCTCTCTCTCTCTCTCCTCTCTCTCTCTCTCTCCTTTCTCACTCACGGCAATTTACGAATATATCTGAATCTCTCTCTCTCTCTCTCTCTCTCTCTCTCATCTGCATTCATATACTGAATCTCTCCTCTCTCTCTCTCTCTCTCTCTCTCAATCCTCCTCTCTCTCTCTCTTCGGCATTACAGAATATAGTGAATCTCCTCTCTCTCGCTCTCTCTCTCTCTCTCTCTTTATCTCTCTCTCTGCATTACAAAATATATACTGAATCTCTCTCTCTCTCTCTCATCTCTTTCTCTCTCCTCTCTCTTCTCTCGCCATTACAGAATATATACTGAATCTCCTCTCTCCCTCTCTCTCTCTACCGCTCTCTCTCTTATCCTCTCTCTCTCCTCTTTCACAGGGCTTACAGATATACTGAATCTCTCTCTCTCTCTCTCTCTCATCTATCTCTCTAGGCATTACAGAATTATATACTGAATCTCCTCTCTCTCTCTCTCTCCTCTCTCTCTCTCTCTCTCTCTCTCTCTCTCCCACCCCTGCATTACAAAATATACTGAATCCTCCCTCCTCTCTCCTCCTCTCTCTCTCTCTCTCTCCTCTCTTCTCTCTACTCTCTCTCTCTCCCTCGGCATTACAGAATATATAAAAAAAAAAAAAAAAAGTGAAATATCCTCTCTCTCTCTCCTCTCTCTCTCTCTCTCTCTCCGCTCTCTCTCTCTCTGCATTACAGAATAATACCTGAATCCCTCTCCTCTCTCTCTAACTCTCTCTCTCTCTCTCTCTCTCTCTCTCTAATACTAAAGAGTTTGACTTAATAATTGAAAAATTGGATGATATATGTAGAAATCACAAGGGACTGGACTATTCTCCTATCTGGTGACTTCAACTTTCCTTCGTAGAATGGAAAAGAACGAATAGGAGGGACTGTGGTTGTACTTATACATATAAAAAAGAGAGTAATAGTAGTGCAGAAGATAAGAGGCAATTTGAAAAGCTATTAGATATGCTACTAGAATACAACATTCAACAAAATAAATCACCTGCCAACAACAAAGGAAAATACTTTAGACCTAGTATTTGTGAAAGAGATGAATTATGTTAAAGAAATAATAGGTTTATAATGCGAGTATTTCAGATCATAATGTCATAGAATTAACAGTTCATTCCAAAGCCAGTGAAAATAGAGATAAGCAAGAAATGAAAAAGTGGGAAGGATATGGAAAATACAACTTCTACAGTAAAAAATATAAAATGGTCAGAAATTAATGAAGAATTAAACAAAGATTGGGATAACATTTTCGTAAGTGATGACATAAGGGTAAATACGGAGATATTATATAAAATATTGGAGAAAATAGTGGATAAATATATACCGAAGAAGAAAAGTAAACATCATTCATGCATACCAAGAGACAGAAGGATCTTGTTCCAGAAAATCAGAAAGTGGAAAAAAGGTCTTGCAAAAGAAAAAAATGCATGGAAAGTTATAGAACTAAAAAGTAAGATAGAAAATGCAGAACAAAGATTATACAATCAAAAGAAAATGAAAAACGGGACTTGGAAGAAAAAACCCTATTAAATATCAAGCAAAACCCCAAAACTATTATACTCATATGCGAAGAAGATGAATAAAAGAAGAATAGAAATAGGCCCTCTGAGAATTGAAGGGAGATTAACGAATGAAAAAAAGGAAATTTGCAACATACTGGCAGAACGATATAAGAGAGAATTCACCCCTAGAATAGATAATGAAGATAATGATATAAAGAAGTAAGGGACGAAATAGTGAATATTTAGCTGACATAGAAATTAATTGAAGCTGATATTGTGCAGGCAATTAATGAAATTAAAAATGGAGCTGCTGCAGGGCCGGATGGAGTCCCTGCTATTTTGTTAAAGAAAGTAGTTCATTCTATCGCAAAGCCACTTGCAATATTATTAAGACAAAGTGTAGATACAGGCAAGATTTATGATGAGCACAAATTAGCATATAAACCCCTACTTTCAAAAGTGGATCAAGACTAGAGGCAAGTAATTATAGGCCTGGTGAGTCTCATCACATATATGAAAGTGTATGAAAAGGGTAATGAAGAAAAATATTATAGAAACATTTAATAAAAAATAATTTGTTTAATATAGGACAACACGGTTTCGTACCCGGAAAAAGTACACAAACCCAACTGTTAGTCCACCGTGAGAACATATTCAAATATGAAAAGCGGAAATTGAAACAGATGTGGTTTATCTAGACTTTGCAAAAGCTTTTGACAAAGTAGACCATAATATATTAGCAAAGAAAATTAGAAAACACAATATCGTAGATAAAGTAGGAAGATGGTTAAAAGAATTTTTACACAACAGAAAACAGATAGTTATTGCAAACGATGAGAAATCGGATGAAACCAAGGTAATATCCGGTGTGCCACAAGGTACGGTGCTAGCTGCAATATTGTTTTGTTATTATGATTGAAGACATAGACAGTAATGTTAAGGATTCGGTAGTGAGTAGTTTCGCTGATGACACAAGAATAAGTAGAGAAATTACTTGTGATGAAGATAGGAACGCTCTACAAAGAGACCTTAACAAAGTATATGATTGGGCAGAGTAAATAGGATGGTATTTAACTCTGATAAATTTGAATCAGTAAATTATGGAGACAGAGAAGGAAAGCTATATGCATATAGGGGACCTAATAATGAGACAATCACAAAATAAGAAGCAGTTAAAGACCTTGGTGTGATGTGAATAGGAAACATGTTATGCAATGATCAAATAGCCATTCTGTTGCAAAATGTAAAGCAAAAATGGGAATGTTGTTACGGCACTTCAAAACAAGAAAAGCTGAACACATGATTATGCTTATAAAAACATATGTTTCGTAGTCTACTTGAATATTGCAATATGATATGGTACCCACACTATCAAAAGGATATTGCAACAAATAGAGAGTGTACAAAGGTCCTTTACAGCTAGAATAGAAGGAAGTTAAGGACCTAGACTACTGGGAAAGACTACAATCCTTAAAATTATATAGTCTAGAAAGGGAGAAGAGAACGCTACATGATAATTCAGGCATGGAAACAGATAGAAGGAATAAACAGAAAATATCATGGAACTAAAAATATCAGAAAAAGAGCAAGCAGAGGTAGATTAATAGTGCCCCAAAACTATACCAGGAAAAATAAGGGAAAAGCACACAGAACATTAATCCACTACGCACCAGCATCGATAATGCAGCGTCTATTCAATGCGTTGCCAGCTCATCTGAGGAATATATCAGGAGTGAGCGTAGATGTGTTTAAGAATAAGCTCGACAAATATCTAAACTGCATCCCAGACCATCCAAGATTGGAAGATGCAAAAAATATACCGGAAGATGTACTAGCAACTCTCTGGTAGACATTAGAGGCGCCTCACACTGAGGGACCTGGGGCAACCCGAACGAACTGTAAGGTCTGTAAGGTAAGGTCTCTCTCTCGGTAATACAGAATATATACTGAGTCTCTCTCTCTCTCTCTTTCTCTAGACATCACAGAATATATAGTGAACCTCACATTCCATTTCCTTCCGACACGGTCGCTTTGTGTTTCGTTTATAGTTAATTTCAACTGATGTTCTTTGACGTCAAGAAAGACAGCCACCTTTGACATTTGGTATTCTCATTTCGCAAAAGAGGCCTCACGGAATACTGCATGCGGCCTTGGTTCTCGTATCAAGTTCGTTAACCATTGTTTCCTGTTTACAATATGAGCATTTTAGCTGAGTCCTTTATGTGCCATTTAAAAAAAAAATTAGATGTTCCTTATAAAAAGACTAGAGATAACTTGCATTAGAATATGAAAGACAGAGTAAGTAGTTCTTATCCTACGTTTCATAAATGAATATTACATATGTAAGTTCCTCCCAAGAACTTTCACATGTACTGTACACAGATGCCGCAAAGTGGTGTTAATAATAATAATAATAATAATAATAATAATAAATAATAATAATAATAATAATAATAAAATAATAATAATAATAAATAATAATAATAATAATAATAATAATAATAGTAATGTAAAAACCTTGCTGAACGTTAAAAAGTCAGAAAAAAATGCAAACCTTTATAATTATCAATGGGAGAAACTTATGATGAAATGATATTTTTTTATGTTTTTTTATGCTTGGACACTTCGTTTTTGTTAATCTTTAGAGTAAGAAAAATTGGGTCCATTACAATATACTAAAAAAATGCAAAATCAAAAATGCAGAGTTATAGAGATGAGATGAATTGAACCTAGTCAATTGAACCTTGTAAAAATATTTATTATAGGTGATTTTGCCCTATGTGAACCACCCAAATTGTCTTTTCTGTTGATTGTTTTGGCACTTATTGAGCAGAAGGCATACTCCTATAATTTCTTATGGTATAACTTTATATATGATATATATATAATATATATATATATATATATAATATATATATATATATATATATATATATATAGACATAATATGTATATATATGTATATATTATATATATATATATATATATATATATATATATATATATATATATATATATATATATATAAAGCCAACTTTGTAAATGTTTAAGTGTTTTGATGATTGAAACAGCATCAGCTACGAGTCCCAAGTCATTCAGGTTTCTATTTGATTCAGCAATCTCTTCCTTCACCAACCCCTTTTTAGCATTTCTTTATAATACTGTTCATTGTTCACTGTTCACCGCAAATTCACCTGACGGAACTTCATCAACGTTAACTCTACATCTGCTTCGCAAATGAGCAATTTCAATTAGATAACAAGCCTCCCACCGACACGTTGCGGGAGGTGACCTTAATATCTTTAACATGTCTAAAATAACCTTTGATATTCAGCATCACTTTCTTGCATTGTTGCAGCCAAACATCGCGGCCATCGGGTGGCAGGCAATTCTGGGCCATAGGAGTATTTGCTTTCTTATAAGCAGAAGCTCTGGCAATTAGGAAAATTTCCATATAAAGTGCTTCGAGAAATGAGGAGTTCGGAGTAAAGTAACAAACAAGGAAAAAATGTGCCAAAGTTTCATCGGCACAATCGAGTTTTCTGTACAGCGTATAATGAAACTCTCAACCGCGGTCCAGGAAACGTTCAGCCACGGACTAGTGGTGGTCTGTGATACTGGCGCCGCACGATCATGGCAAACCTTAACCTTGAAAAAAAGTTAAAACTACTGAGGCTAGAGGGCTGCAACTTGGTATGTTAGATGATTGGAGGGTTGCTGATCAACATACCAATTTGCAGCCCTCTAGCCTCAGTAGTTTTTAAGATACGAGGGCGATAGGAAAAGTGCGAACGGACAGACCAGACGTTTACTTTTACAGAAGACTAAAAACCTTCAAGTGTAAATAAAGTAATAGAGTTTTTTTCAGTAGTTCAATTTTAGGGATTATTTATTTAGAAAATTCCACATATTGCTATGGTAAAATGATTATTATTATCAGTTCTATTTACCGACGTTAATAATGATAATAATTGAAAACGAAACCCACAAAATCACTTCGTAACTTGTTTACTTCTAAGTATTTACATTTAGTTTTACTAAATGTACATGTAAATATTATTATTAATGATAATAATAATATATATATATATATGGTATATACAAAGTGCAGACAGTAACATATACAATCTAGATACACGAGATAAAATGATAAAAAATGAATAATCGGCAATATCCACACAGTTGCTGAAGTTGTATGAAAGATAATAATCATAATAACGGTAATAACAGTAATAATATTGAGAAAAGCTAATAAAAACCATTAAAAGTTATAAGATAATTAGAAGCCTTTACATGATATTGTTAAAGTTTCGGGAACATCAAGATGTCTGTCTGATACAGTTCTCAAAGCGCGAAACTACTGCGAGGTATTGATGTTGGAGTAGGCGTTCCTTAACGAGACCACGCGCATGGGGGAGTTGACACAGCCACGTCAATCAAAAAGATCAAAATATGCTCTGGGTATCGACGAAAAGTCGGGGAGAATTGAGTGAGCAGTCGAAATGAAGCTTCAAGAATGACGGCAACACTGATTTGAAAAGCGAGTTTAATTTACCTCTTCGATATGCAATTTTAGATAAGAAAACGTGGTACAGTGCTCCCTCAGCTGATCTGGCATCTTTCGAAAAGGTGTTCGCTTAAATCAAAACACCTTTAGTTTCTGAGAAGAATTTCCCCATCATGCAGTATTAAAATGGATAACGAGATACTGAATGATTTTTTTTTCTTTACTTTACATAGACCACAGTTCATCAATGCTCTACATAATACGTTTGAAAAAAAAAAAAAGTCTGCAATCTTGCAACCTTTTGAAAACCCTAGTTTATGAAGTAAAGCTAGTCACTTTAGTTATTCAGAAGCTTCCAGATAAATGTTTATATCAAGAACGCTCATCTCAACGACTGGAAGTTCCAGACACACCAAAGAGATGAACAACAGAATGGTCACATATACTATTATGTTTGTTTGTTTTGTTTGTAAAGTGGTTTTACGTTGCAAGGAACCAGTGGTTGGTTATTCAGCAACGGGAAGTGGTACGCCAACACCATGCCGACCACGCTACATATACTATTATGTGGAAAGAATAAACATCAGTTTTCGACTCCCAGTTTTCTCGGGCTTTTCATCCGTTTTGTTTCATTTCAAAAGTTCCCTTAACTTCTAGAATTATTAATTTCGTCCAGAATAAATATCACGTAATTCGTGTCACCAGTATCATGTAAGGAAGGGCGTTCGCTTTAAAGCAACTCTTACTCTTACCGGAAAAAACTTAGATAATTCGATATTGAAACTTCTGCTCCGTTTTGCTCTTCCTATGAGGTTTATCTGTATCCAATTATTTTTGAATTTCTGTTCTTCATATCGCTTATTCCATGGAATCTCGAGGCACTTACGACAGATCCCATTGTGGGAACTTCTTTACGTACAAGATATGTGACACGTGGAATAAACTGCCACCACAAGTTGTAAACAGTTGTTGAGCAGAAGTCTGGTAAGATGAGTTATGTAGGAAATATATTAGCTAGGAAACTCTACTAGTAGAGTTTTTAGTAGATGAAGGCGAAAGAGAAGTAGAAGAGAAACGCAAACCAGGATGTTTGCGATAAGACACTCGTAAGACGCAGAAAAGGGACTGAGTGAGACATAACAAAACTCGATGATGCAAACTGTTAGACGTAAACTTTGACCCGGGAGCAACAATAAGTGGGTGGAACACGACTGCTCACAGCATAGGCCCTCATTTATTACATGTCGTCACCGGAAGTGGTAGGCGTTAAAGATTAACCAATTATGAAGAATTAGGGTGGTCTTGAAAGGAATCCAGAGGAATAAGGGGTGGAGCCAGAAATCAGAAATGGGTCCGTAGTTCAGTTGGAACGATGAAAAGAATCAGTTAACTACTCACTTCTGGACGCATAACTTATGTCGGTTTAAACTCCGTTTATCCTGTGTCATTAAGCCTTTTGTGATAGAAAAGTGAGATTGTGTGTGTTACAATAATAATTAAGAACAAAAACGTGGTGTTCCCCTTGCTCAGAATTCTAAAGGAAACCGAACTCACATATTTTCTCTGCGTGAATTGCCACCAGAGAGACCAACCGAGAAGATCGAGGATCGGCCGATTGTGCAGAAACAGAAGTCCAGAAGAACAGAGAAGTATCATATAATATAAGTTCCTAAGAGAGATAGAAACTCGACGCTGTGTAGATAAAGAGTACCCCCATATAACATATAACAATTAATAACCAAAAATAAAAGGGAACGAAGAACTTCGTAACACAGCAACAGTGTGGAAGGGTTTAAAAGAAAGCTAGACAAAATCATTAGGACACTGTGAATGAACAATAAAACCTGCTCCTAGAGATAAGTGAGCACACGATGTCACCTCGGATGGACTAACAAGTCTAGGAGACATCCTAGTCCTTGTAACTCCTTGTAACTTATTTTGAAAGGAACAGATTACTGATATATCTTCTGGTTGTGCGGGGATTACTCTCTTGTGGCAATGGCTTCCTGGTTTCCAGGTATTCTAACGTACACAGTGGCCTAGTAAGCCATTCTAAAACCTTCCACACACATTGACTTCAGGAAGCATCGATTCTCTATCACAAATTGGGCAACTGAAGAGTATTGCCATCAGCGTTTTCATCATCAGCAGTTGTGTAACAAGGAAAACAACGCACTCGCTTTGCTTTTATTCCGTTTTTATTCATCTCCCACCTCTCTCTCTCTCTCTCTCTCTCTCTCTCTCTCTCTCTCTCTCTCTCTCTCTCTCTGTTAAAGTGAACTAAATGCATCGTCTTGTCCTGATTGTTTGTTTGACCCTTATCCTCTCTTTTTTTTTTATTATTTTATTTACACAGTTTCTTTGAAGTTCAGTGCTATTACAGGTAGTTATGTTGGTACAAAATCCTCTCCTTTTTTAAACAGAACCACAAGTGACTGCCCTGATTTCCTCACCGTTGTGAATTTTTTTTTTAACGCTTGTGTATGTCTTCATATAATACTCAAATAAAAAGAACGGAGTTGGAAACATTCTAATTATCAGGCGAGAGAGAGAGAGAGAGAGAGAGAGAGAGAGAGAGAGAGAGAGAGAGAGAGAGTTATAAAGCTAAAAATGAATTATATTAAACCTAAAATCATATTGAAAAGAATTCTAATGTGGTAAAATTTTGATGACCGAAACCGAATATCCTTAGATTTGCACACCAAAGTCTGCCAAACACGCAATAGATATCCATACATAATTTAGCTGTAAGAAAAATCGGCGCCTGGAACTACATTTAGGAGTCCGGATATGAATACATTTCGTCAGTCATTCGTTGTGTCATTTGTGTGCTACATAACAACTGACGAGACTATCTACCGCAAAATGAGTGATAGAAAATAAAAGAACTTGAAAAAATCTGCTTTCCATTTTCCATTTCAAAGTCGCATTTGTTTTTCTTAACATTTATAAATACTAGAATGAAAATTCGGGGCATATTATACTTATTCAGCATATTTGCTGGAAGGCTTGACTTATACTTGATAAAAGATTTGTAGCAGAGTAAAACTTCAAAGTACTTTCCTAATGACAAAAAAAAAGAAGAAAATTTTGTTGCAGATGGTGATTTCTTCTTGAAATTCCTTAAGTAATGACCAAATTAAATTCTCTGTCAAAGTGTCATAGCTTTACGGGAGTTATATTCCGGATGCATAACATTGCATACGTATGACGTCATATGACGAACGGATGTGATTTGGTTTTAGTACGCTACAGAACAAAAACATATAATCGTCAACTCAGGTTTCATATATATATATAATATATATATATATATATATATATATATATATATATATATATATATATATATATATATATATATATATATATATATATATATATATTATGAGTCATATCACATTACCGTGATTCATATACATACATTGAGCTACAAACGTCCTTTAATATCTAATTCCCTCTACCTCGGAATTAATATATTTTCATATGTGGTAACTGAAGGGGAGTTTTTTTTTTTTTAGTCGATAAGAAATTTGTCTGCTAACGGGCGCGAACCATCGAACCCAACAAATTCAAGATGCACAGTGAAGCCTTAAACCACACCGCCACCGTAAGAGGATATAAGTTTATGCCGCCTCTAACTACAAATACCTGTCGCTCTCAGGTGTTCGTTGTTTTGGAGTCGGCATCGGCCCACCTCGACCTCGGTAACGTTGTAGTGCTTTTCCGCACGTAGCTATTATATGAATCATATCACATTACCGTGATTCTTACACATACATCGAGCTACAAATTTCCTTTAATACCTAATTCGCTCTACCTCGGAATTAATATATTTTCATATATGCTAACCTAAGTGGAATTTTTTAGTCGATAAGAAATTTGTCAGTTCACAAGCGCGAATCATCGAACCCAACAAATTCATGTATAACTGCAGTAGATTATAACGAAGCAGGCATCGAGGAGGGGATCTTTGCTAAATAGGGGTTTTAATCAGGTATGCATCCACCTTTGCGGCGATTATAGTCCAATCCCTTTGGGGATTACCGTAAAACCATAATCAATAGAATGTATATCTTATAAAGTAATGACCCCAGGAAATATTAGTCCAAGATAACGACAACCGAAGACAAACACATGAAAAATAAAACACAAGAGCCTCACGAAAATAAAAGCGTAAACAATCTGACATTTATCTCAACGCGTTTTACGGAAGCTGTTCGCACCCTCAAGACCAACATAACCGTCTGGCTTATGATGGTAATTTGCATAATACAAGACAGGAGTCTAAAGTGAAAATGGCTTTCGATCCCATAGATCGAAATTGCTTTTCTCACAAAAACCAATTCTCATAAGAGCCAAAGCCGTTAGGAACATTTTATTGATTATGCCGCTCTTCCAATATTGTTGAAAGTGTACGAATTACAGTCAGCACGTTTATTTTGCCTTTATCTATTTGTATATTTTGTTTTCCTGGAAAACTGTGGAATAGAATTACTGGATCTCTAAATATTTAAAGTGCATATTTGCTAATAAAGTTCAGCGATACAGCTGCTGAATATAAACAATTCATAAAAAGTACAATTACTGTTCAAAATATCGAAAATATCTTCTAGATGAAATTATAGCTATTTTATTACCCTAAACTCTAGGAATATTTGGTTTCTCGAAGAAAAACCTACATGAATAAATTGTATGAATATAACCTGTACTATGTATATATATATATATATATATATATATATATATATATATATAATATATATATATATATATATATATATATGTAACGTTGTTATTGTAATTTTAAAGTTAGCATATCGACAAGGGCAGTGGCAAGTTCCTCGGACTGAGGCTAGGGATCTTTAGTGCGATGTGAGTAGTTCAGCGTTAGGAATTGTGTTGGAGATTGATGGTGTTGTGGTTGAGGATGCAGCTTGGTGGGAAAAGAAACATGACAGAAATCGTATTAATGTGGCTGAGTGGGAAGTTGTAGTAAAGGGCATCAATCTTGCCCTGCAGTGGGGACTAGAGAAATTGGATATTAAGACTGATTCTGCTACTATACTTGGGTGGATGAAATCTGTTATCACAGAGGGTAAGAGGGTACTTACAAAGCGAGTAGGAGAGATGATAATAAAGCGACGATTGGGCATTGCAAGGGAGCTTATTGAAGGATTTAGATTAGAATTGAGGGTGACATTAGTAGGTACTGTGAAGAACATGGCTGATACTTTGGCCTGGGTTAAAAAGAACTGGCTTTTGAATGAACTAAAGGACCAGGTAAGCAGCTAGAAGATGTGTTCCCTGAACACTACTGATTTGAGAGAGGAGCACAACTGGCACCATATGGGTGTAAATAGGACTACATTTTTAGCATAGAAACTAGACTCCAAAATTGATAAACGTTTAAATGGCGAAACATGTGAAAAGCTGTTTGTAATGTCAGTCAATTGATCTTGCTACAATGGAGCACGAAGCAGGTTGTGTGACCATGGGCAGAAATTGGAAGAGACTTGCCATAGATGTCACACATTGTATGAATGTGCTGTATTAGTCGGTAGTTGACTGTGGTCCTCCGAGATAAAGTGAGTGCAAATGAAGTAGTAGATATATCAAATATAATTTTTCTGGAATGAGGTCTGTAGATGAGATTCCTACGGATAATTGTACAATATTCAAGTCGGAAGTGCAAAAAATGATGTTGGATAGATGGAATATTCAGATATTTTTGCGCCGCCAGTAGAGTAAGTGGGAACGATATTGTGGTGAGGCAAAACAGAACTATCAAAACTATCTATGAGAGGGAAACAGAAGTCCATTAGAGGTTATGTTCTGGTATAATATGGCACCCAGGAGAGCCCTTAGATGAGAGTAGTTTTCCTCAAAGAGCTATCTACAAATTTGAGTGGAGACACCCAGCAAAAGCGCCAGTTACGGTTACTGAGCATGTTGCTCCTGTTCAGGCTGGAGAAGTGTGGGTCAAGCCTCAGTAAAGGACGGAGGTTGTAACTGGAGTTAATTATGACAGTAATGTGTTTGTGGATGGTATGCCACGTCATGTGTTAGAATTGAGTGGGACTGAGGTGCTGAGTTCCTCGGGGGAGTCTAGTGAGGAGGAGGTGAATGAAGAAAGGGATGATGATAACAGGAGATATCAGCGCCTCAGTAGCGTGGTCGGTTTGGTCTTGGCCTGCCACCTCGGTGGCCGAGAGTTCAATTCTTGGGCATTCCATTGAGGCGTCAGAGATGTGTATTTCTGGTGGTAGAAGTTCACTCTCGACGTGGTTCGGAAGTCACGTCAAGCCGTTGGTCTCGTTGCTGAATAACCACTGGTTCCATCCAATATAAAAGCCCCATGACAAACAAACAAACAAAGGGGAGGTATCCTAGAGGAAAAATGCGTGTTCTGCCTGGATGAGAGACAATGAGTTGGAGTGCCTGGAGGAGGAACTTTGAGTTGGAGTAGTTTTCTGCTATAGACTGATAATAGTACTGCACAAAGATT
>NC_087209.1:78852875-78892875 GCF_015104395.2 Macrobrachium nipponense
TCCTTCTCTATCTTTCAAATAGCGGCTTTTATTCAAGTACTTACTTAAACAGGCTAGTAGAGCACCTATGGAGGGCCAGATCAAGTGTATATATTCATATTTTCAATTCTTTGCAGATAAACTAGGATATCAATAGTCATCAAAGTCATTTAACGGTTTTTCCTGTCTGTCTGTCTGTCTGTCCTGTCTGTCTGTCTGTCTCTCTCTCTCTCTCTCTCTCCTCTCTCTCTCTCTCTCATAATAATAATAATAATAATAATAATAATAAAATAATAATAATAATAATAATAATAATAATAATAATCTCTTGTTTACTAACATACTTCCTTGGTAAAGTTTTGTTCTGGTTCCCGGAAACTCCCGTGTTACCGCCCATCATCATTATCCAATTACCGTCCATTTTTAAATTCGTCGTTTTAATAATTTTGTTGGCGTTGAGACAGGGCGATATTAATTCGTGAAACTAGTTCAGTTGGGACAGGAAAATATTTACAAGGAGGTATTCATGTTACGTAACTGCAGAATTCTTCCATAATATATATATATATATATATACTATTATATATCTATATATATTATATCCCACAAAGAGAATTATATACCCTCCAAACTGATGGTGTTTGTCATGGTCTCCCCCCCCCCCCCCCCCCCCCCCCCCCCCCACCCCCAGGGCTCTTATGGCGAGCACATACATGGCTGATTTAGAGGACACTGTTTTTAATAATCACGAGTTATGTTAACTGCATCATTGATATTTTCATAGCAACAAACAGCCGACAATATATCCAGACTTTCAAAGACGTCTTTACAGAACACAGCATAGACCAAAGACTTCCATTTCTAGATGTACTGTAGAAGATTCACATCAACCGTGCATTTGATGTCTACCAATCCTTACGATCTTCCTTGATTGGCTGTTGACGAGCCAATGGCAGGGCTGGAAACTCTCGGTCTCTCTGGAGAGTTCACATGGGTAGCATCTATGTTCCACCTCTCCTGAGGGATACGTCTTTCAAAAGTATTCCTCAGGAGAGAAGAAACAATACGTCCTGCCTATTTGAACTCTCGAGAGAGACTGAGTTCAGCCCTGTCATTGGCTTAACAACAGGCCATCGGGACCCGTCGTCAGGGAATGGCCTAGACATCAAATGCACGGCTTTGATGTGAACTACTATAGTAAACAGCAAACAAATAATAACATTACAGGTAAAACAGAAAGGCTAGAAACATTGGACGTAGCATCGACGGAGAGGTCGTGAGTGATGCTCAGAGGCCTCATAAACGTCGGGGATCCGTATCATATGTACGACGAGCCTTTACCCACTGTATAACGTGGAAGAGGACACACCTGGAACTAGACAGAACACACGTAGTTCCACGTTGGCCGAGTGCATTTCGCGCTCGGCTACCATTTCGGTGGCCCGAAGTTCGATTCTTGGCTCGGCAAACGCGGAATCAGAGGAATTTATTTCTCGTGATAGAAATTCATTTCTCGATACAATGTGGTTCGGATCCCACAATAAGCTGTAGGTCCCGTTGCTAACCTTACAGACCTTACATCTTGTTCGGGTTGCCCCAGGTCCCTCAGTGTGAGGCACCTCTAATGTCTACCAGAGAGTTGCTAGTACATTCTCCTCGGATATTTTGCATCTTCCCAATTCTTGGATGGTCTGGATTGCAGTTTAGATATTTATCGAGCTTATTCTTAAACACATCTACGCTCACTCCTGATATATTCCTCAGATGAGCTGGCAACGCATTGAATAGACGCTGCATTATCGATGCTGGTGCGTAGTGGATTAATGTCCTGTGTGCTTTCCTTATTTTTCTGGTATAGTTTTTGGGTTTGGGGCACTAATTAACTACCTAACTGCTTGCTCTTTCTGATAGTTTTAGTTCCATGTATTTTCTGCTATTCCTTCTATCTGTTTCCATGCCACCTGAATTATCATGTAGCGTTCTCTTCTCCTTTCTAGACTATATAATTTTGTAAGAATTGTAGTCTTTCCCAGTAGTCTAGGTCCTTAACTTCTTCTATTCTAGCTGTAAAAGGACCTTTGTACACTCTCTATTTGTGCAATATACCTTTTGATAGTGTGGGTACCAATATCATATTGCAATATTCAAGTGGACTACGAACATATGTTTTATAAAGCATAATCATGTGTTCAGCTTTTCTTGTTTTGAAGTGCCGTAACAACATTCCCATTTTTGCTTTACATTTTGCCAACAGAGTTGCTATTTGATCATTGCATAACATGTTCCTATTCACTCACACCAAGGTCTTTAACTGCTTCCTTATTTGTGATGGTCTCATTATTAGGTCCCTTATATGCATATAGCTTTCTTTCTCTGTCTCCATAATTTATTGATTCAAATTTATCAGAGTTAAATACCATCCTATTTACCTCTGCCCAATCATATACTTGTTAACGGTCTCTTTGTAGAGCGTTCCTATCTTCATCACAAGTAATTTCTCTACTTATTCTTGTGTCATCTGCGAAACTACTCACTACCGAATCCTTCACATTTATTGTCTTGTCTTCAATCATAATAACAAACAGTATTGCAGCTAACACCGTACCTTGCGGCACACCGGATATTACCTTGACTTCATCCGATTTCTCGTCGTTTTGCAATAACTATCTGTTTTCTGTTGTGTAAAAATTCTTTTAACCATCTTCCGACTTTATCCCGATGAATGTTTTCTAATTTTCTTCGCTAATATATTATGGTCTACTTTATCAAAAGCTTTTGCAAAGTCAAATAAACCACATCTGTTTCATTTCCGCTTTTCATATTTTTGAATATGTTCTCACGGTGGACTAACAGTTGGGTTTGTGTACTTTTTCCGGGTACGAAACCATGTTGTCCTTTATTAAACAATTATTTTTTATTAAATGTTTCATAATATTTTTCTTCATTACCCTTTCATACACTTTCATAATATGTGATGTTAGACTCACAGGCCTATAAATTTTACTTGCCTCTAGTCTTGATCCACTTTTGAAAGTAGGGGTAATATATGCTAATTTGTGCATCATCATAAAATCTTGCCTGTATCTACACTTTGTCTTAATAATATTGCAAGTGGCTTTGCGATAGAATGAACTACTTTCTTTAACAAAATAGCAGGAATTCCATCAGGCCCTGCAGCAGCCTCCATTTTTAATTTCATTAATAGCCTGCACAATATCAGCTTCATTAATATCTATGTCAGCTAAATATTCACTATTTTCATCCCTTACTTCTATATCATTATCTTCATTATCTTATTCTAGGGTGAATTCTCTCTTATACGTTCTGCCAGTATGTTGCAAATTTCCTTTTTTTTCATTCGTTAATCTCCCTTCAATTCTCAGAGGGCCTATTTCTATTCTTCTTTTATTCATCTTCTTCGCATATGAGTATAATAGCTTGGGGTTTTGCTTGATATTTAATAGGGTTTTTTCTTCAAGTCCGTTTTTCATTTTCTTTTGATTGTATAATCTTTGTTCTGCATTTCTATCTTACTTTTTAGTTCTATAACTTTCCATGCATTTTTTCTTTTGCAAGACCTTTTTTCCACTTTCTGATTTTCTGGAACAAGATCCTTCTGTCTCTTGGTATGCATGAATGATGTTTTAGTTTCTTCTTCGGTATATATTTTTCCACTATTTTCTCCAATATTTTATATAATATCTCCGTATTTACCCTTATGTCATCACTTACGAAAATGTTATCCCAATCTTTGTTTGTTTTAATTCTTCATTAATTTCTGACCATTTTATATTTTTACTGTAGAAGTTGTATTTTCCATATCCTTCCCACTTTTTCATTTCTTGCTTATCTCTATTTTCACTTGCTTTGGAATGAACTGTTAATTCTATGACATTATGGTCTGAAATATTCGCATTATAAACTATTATTTCTTTAACATAATTCATCCTCGTTCACAAATACTAGGTCTAAAGTATTTTCCTTTTCTTGTTGGCAGGTGATTTATTTGTTGAATGTTGTATTCTAGTAGCATATCTAATAGCTTTTCTTCAAATTGCCTCTTATCTTTCTGCACTACTATTACTCTCTTTTTTATATGTATAAGTAACCACAATCTCCTATTCGTTCTTTCCATTCTACGAAAGGAAAGTGAAGTCACCAGATAGGAGAATAGTCCAGTCCTTGTGATTTCTACATATATCATCCAATTTTTCAATTATTAAGTCAAACTCTTTAGTATTAGGAGGTCTATATATTACTATGTTCATCAATTTTTCAGATTCAAATTCTACCGCTATTAGTTCACATTCTGAGTTACTATATTTCTCATATCCTTGTTTTTTGTCTTTCCCTATATTGCGGTTCCCCCTTGATTCCTATTTTTTCTATCTGATCTATAAGTTTGGAACCCTTTTATTTGATCATCATTCCCAGTCTCTTGGGAATACCAGGTTTCACTTATATTCATTATATCTATTTTCTTTTCATTTTGGGTTAGTTCTTCTAAGTACTCTATTTTTCTTTTTGAGTTACTCGTAACTAAACCCTGCGCATTCATCACTATGATGGTTTGCGTGTTTTCTCCTTCATTTAATACTGGTAGTAATAAGGATTTTCCCATGTCTCTTTCCTGTTCTGGTATGTTGTTCTTTTTTTCATTTCCAGAAATTCTGACATTAAAAAATCCAACTTTTCCATAATATTTGATCTTCCTTCATCATAACCAATTGGTTCCTAGTCAAGTAACAATATATCTAATCCTTCGGGTCTGCCCTAGGAGATCTGTTAATCAGCTCAGTGGTCTGGTAAAACTAAAATATACTTAACTTTTTAGACAGAACACAACAGCTACTCACAAACTACCGATTTGAAGACAATATGATGCAATGAGAAATATGTAAGTTTTTTGACCGATGATACAAGCAAGACGACCAGAATACGACCAGAGGACAGGACAAGAGATAACAATATACTACCGAACCAAATTTAACAACGAATATAACAATAGGAGCAACATCGTTAAGATTATTTGTAAGACTGTCAAGCCACGAGGCCCCCCTAGACCGACATAAACATATATAGGTGCATTGCAAACCAAACCTACCTGCATCACTTGTAATCCAAAATAGCGCATGCGCACCCACACCTGAGATGACTACCAATGCGGTTATGAATTTACTTGCCCCGAGGTGGAATGCAGTCCTTCTGCAAGAGATAGCTACATTGACCGAACATCTACGAGTATCAGACGAAGATTGCTTGCCCGCAATAACACAGGAGCCAACTTCCAATATTAAACAGACAAACACGACAGACAGGAAACCATTGTTACAAGAGTTGAGAAAAAGCCACAAGCAAACAAACAGAAGGTGACCGAGAAAAGGGATCCAAGATCAAGGTCAACATCGCCGAGTCGAGCCGCGCCAGAGCACCACACACAAAGAAATCAATAACTTTATTAGGGATATAAGATGTAGAAGGAGAAGGTAGAACCGATACTGTAACACAGTTTTACCATGTAATAACATATGCAAATATTATGTAAACAACTAACCACCCCATTGTAAATTGTAAACAAAATATTCTAACCGAGAAATATGGCAGCCCGCCCCCCCCCCCCCTACCCCCCCCCCTCTCCCCGCCCCAAATCAATCTGCCGGTATAAATAGTTTGGGGGACGCCTGTATGTATTAGTTCTTGGTTGAAAAAGCCCGAGGTAAGGCGAAACAGACCGAAGCAATAAATGGAAAGCCCATCATGAATCTGCGTATTTATGCAGAACTTTGAATTATAATTATTATTTAAAGTTGAAGAAAGGAAATATAAAAAAAAAAGTCTGCATCAAAGAAGCCAAGGCCCACAAAGGTTAAAGCCTACGAAATTTGTGAGAGAAACTCGGCCCGAGACATACACACATATATATATATATATATATATATATATATATATATATATATATATATATATATATATATATATATATATATATATATATAGTATATATATATATATATATATATATATATATATATATATATATATATAGATATATGTAGATTTATATGTATAAAACATATATAATATATATATATATATATATCTATATATACTATATATATATATATATATATATATATATATATATATATATATATATATCATATATATATCTATATATATATATATATATATATATATATATATATATGTATATATTACTAAAAGAACCTAATTCAAACTGATGGTGTCTAGCGGAGTTGTTTATTCAAAACAAGTTACGAGCTTTTAAGGAGAACAATCCTCATTATCAAGTATTCATATATATTATTATATATATATATATATATATATATATATATATATATATATATATATATATATAGGTTGAAGAGGTAAAGGCATGTCTTTCACAGTATCGTTTATTACACCACGTTTCACATTTACATGATGCATCATCAAGGCTGGAAATTAAATATTAAGAATACTAAACATCACTCACTCATAAAAAATCTAAAAAAGCACAACATATATTTGACATTTACAAATACAAATTAAAGCGAGAACTCGAAAGGAACACCTACCAAGGTAATAGTTAAAAAGTGAATAAAAAGGCAGAGAAAATTAACATAAGAAGATGACTAAACAGAACGTGGAGAGTAAACAAACAGGCAGTTATGCTAAAAACAGTTGTTTGGACGACGATTGGGTGTTTAGTGTTGGTACATTGGTCTTTATAAGAAGGGACTCCAGCACCATCAACTCGTCGTCTCTACTTGCTGATCCAATAATCTTAAAATCATTGATGTCCAAGCGGGCACCACAAATCTGACAGTGATTCCGAATATTAGATGATTCGGGATTGGACAATCTGCATCCTATCCTAAAGCTGACACCTTAATGGGAGCAGAAAGGAAACGGACCCTGAGAAAGCCTCCTCGTACATCCAACGTAAGTTCCCAGACTACATCTGGACAGGTATATTTTATAAACAATGTTGGATGTCAAGGAAGGCTCAGCCTGTCCTTCACTCTGAAAAAAGAACGTATACTTAGAGGATTTCGTTGGATCAACTTCAAATTAACTGCTGGCAATTCATTATGAATTAAATTCCTGAATTTCTTTTTAAAGCTTTTATCGTGAAGGAAAGGGAACTTAGCATAAATACATAATTTTGGAGCGGTATATATGGGAATAGGCGGTTTCATTTTAGTGGTTAGGAGCTTATTAAGGACTCTATGGAAACAGTGGGATGGAAAACAATTATTGCGGAAGAAATTTGCCAAAAATTCCACTTCTTTATGAAAAGCTGACCAGGTAGAAGTCAGAGAGTATGCCCTGTGGAGGAGGGTAGAGAGAGAATTCAACTTGAAATTTAATTTAAATTGCATGAACTATAAAAATTGGTGCCCAACCTTGTAAAAGTATTTTTCCGATGAATACTGGTTTGAAACCCAGCATCTTCCTTAGTGACACGTACATCGAGAAATGATAGAGAGTTGTGAGTTTCTTCCTCTACTAAAAAATTTATATTGGGGTGTTGAGCATTAATGAATTCTAAAAAGGAGTCAGATTTAAAATCGTGTTTAAACAAGGCAAAGGTGTCGTCTACATACCTCTTATAAAATAATGGGTGAAAACTAAGGGGGCAATTGTCAAATACTGTCTCCTCCAGGGAGTTCATGAAAATATTGGCGAAGGTAGGGCCTAAAGGGCTTCGCATTGCCATCCCCTCCAGCTGTCTGAAACAAGAATCATTAAAAAAAAAAAAAAAAGACTGTGTCCCGCACGGCCGATTCTAAAATTTGCTTAAATAAGTGTCTATTAAAACTGTTAAAAAGGGAATCAGGTAATGGAAAAAGTTTGTTTAGTATAATCTCGATCGTCTCCTCAACAGGAACATAAAATTAATGAACAGGGACTCTACGTCGCAACTGACGATAAAAAGGTCGGAGTCCTGTATTAGGATATCCTCCTTGAAATCAGCAGCGCTTTTCTCGTTGTAAGCATTATTGGTGAGCGGTTCCAACAATGGAACCAGATACTTAGCAAGTTTATAATTGGGCGTGTTTGATGTACGAGGAGGCTCCTCAGGGTCCGTTTCTGCTCCCATCAAGGTGTCAGCTTTAGGACAGGGTGCAGATTGTCCAATCCCGAATCATCTAATATTCGGAATCACTGTCATTGGATTTTAAGATTATTGGATCAGCAAGTAGAGACGACGAGTTGATGGTGCTGGAGTCCCTTCTTATAAAGACCAATGTACCAACACTAAACATCCAATCGTCGTCCACACAAATGTTTTTAGCATAACTGCCTGTTTGTTTACTCTCCACGTTCTGTTTAGTCATCTTCTTATGTTAATTTTCTGTGCTTTTTTAGTCACTTTTTAACTCTTACCTTGGTAGGTGTTCCTTTCGAGTTCTCTTTTTAATTTGTATTTGTAAATGTCAAATATCTGTTGTGCTTTTTTAGATTTTTTATGAGTGAGTGATGTTTAGTATTCTTAATATATAATTTCCAGCCTTGATGATGCATCATGTGATGTGAAACGTTGGTATAAACGATACCTGTGAAAGACATGCCTTTACCTCTTCAACCTGGATGTTGGTCGGGTCTGCTACCCTATGATTCTTCTATATATATATATATATATATATATATATATATATATATATATATATATATATAAATATATATATATATATATATATATATATATATTGAGAATCATATATATATATCATATATATATACTATATATATTATATATATATATATATATAGAAGAATCATAGGGATAGCAACATCCAGGTTGAAGAGGTAAAGGCATGTTTCACAGGTATCATTCATTACACCATCGTTTCATATATATATATATATATAATATATATATATATATATATATATATATATATATATATATACACACACACACACACACACACATATATATATATATATATATATATAAATACGTAGTGTATGAGAGAGAGAGAGAGATTAAACATGTGTTGTCAAGATAAACATATATATATTTGACTTTTTTTTTTGGTCATTATGAACATGTATATTCAACGGACCATTTCACACAATTCCCGTCTATATTAGACGGCCCCAAAGGTTAAATTTTATGTAATCCGTAACACAGAATTAAGATTTCCGAAAAGGGTTCATTATGTTTTCGATGACAGACGTAACGGTATTGACACTAACTAATTGGGACCGTTCTCAGATGTCACGGCTGTAATTATGCGGGATCGAATCTAAGGATGAATGGTGTTCCATTAATGCCCACGTTAATTCCAGAATCTTGCTGCACTTTGACTTTTGGCCGTCGTCAACACGTCCTGGTTGGTGTCATTGTGATGTTGATAATGTTCGACGGAATCAAAAGATTCTCGGTAGCTTATAGGATGTCTATTTTTTTCATTTTTATTTTATGTCTGCTAGCAACTATTCAGTTATCGTTTGCATTTCACCTTTACGTCATTATTATTATTATTATTATTATTATTATTATTATTATTATTATTATTATTATTATTATTATTATTATTATTATTATTATTATTATTATTATTATTATTATTATTTGCTGGGAGACGACCTTCATTAATACAGATTTTATAAAAAAAATAATGGTTATTTCAGCCGCGATTATTTTGTATACAAGTTTCTCTATCCTTCTTATTACTGAATCCCACATTTGGCGTTTTAACAGCCAATTTGAGCACAAAAGAAAAGTCAGTATAGGAAGAGTAGAGAAACTTAACAAAATAAACGCGGCTGAAATAGCCATTATTTTCAATAAAACCTGTATTATTATTATTATTATTATTATTATTATTATTATTATTATTATTATTATTATTATTATTATTATTATTATTATTATTTAATTTTTATGAAACAGTGTTTTTACAAAACGCTATCTTTGAAATCCCAAAAATAAATAAATAAATAAATAAATAAAATTACCTGAGTAATCAGGAGCATAAATGACAGTAGCGGAAACAGGTAACTGAAAAACACCTGGGTTTTGCAAACAGCATTTCCATTTTGAATTTACTACTCCGTTTATTCTTAATTTCTTTGTAAAAACCTTTCTGTCAAAGGAAACACTTCGTGGTATCTTGTGCAACCTTCATTAGGCCTCAGTTCTTTCTGATCTTAGGCAAATAATAGTATCACAAAGAATACCGATAAAATTTTTCGAGATCTGTGGACTTTTCATAAATTGATGTGACTATATTGTTCATAATGATCTGTTTATCAACAAATAACATTTTCTCTGTCCCGTTTCACATGCCACCAATGCCACTCATGATCATGCTTCTCTGTTTATATACTTGAATTCTGGCTCTAAGTACATTCTGATTTCCCAAATGCAGCGAAACCAACTGCGAGTACATTAAATTTTCACTATTCCTCATCAAGATAAACTGGGAGTCTGTGAAATCATGATTTGCATGACGGAGCAATACTATGACGTCATGTGTTTCTTCCTGCCTGTACAACTAACCAGTTATTAAGTATATGACGTAGTTTCCGTTTACAGCCACAATAACTCGAGCCAGGTACACTTACATTTTGGTTCTGTGCTTTTCTCGATCTAATGTTTTCCAATTTCCCAATATCATCTCACGTAAATTAGCAATTCATTTGGTTTCAGTGCAATGGTTTTCGTGTTTTTTCATTGATTTTCAGTAAATAATTTGGTATGACTCATAAGGCTCAAGCCAGATAAACATTTAGCTCTCTAAAGTGATTGCTGAAGGGATAACAAATTATAGTTGCTCTCTTTGGTGCCTCTTTTCCCTCTATACACAAAAGACGACTTTGATACATAAAGAGAGGCAACAGGAAAATGAAGACTATTTTGAGTTTTCTTCTGCCTTCCATACCTTCAAAATAGCAATGAATCACAGAAGATAAACTCATTCGCTTTTGGTTTCTTATAAGCTCTAAATTGCTTAATATCTACACAGATTTTGAATGAATACGATTCTTGAAGCCACTTAGATACCACTGTCAAATATCCATGGCCGCAGAGTAAACAGTAATTCTTTTTTTCTTTATCTTTCGTAAGGGTTGAATCTTGTCGTTGTGGTTTGGTAAATCTGACGTTCCATTAAATTACCGTTATTTACCCATTCAGCCATATCCAGAGCAAAGAAAACATCTGATCCTTTCGACATTTCTCTTGAGTCCGTGGGTAATGTCCGTTAGTCACAGGACTAAGAATTTCCAAATCTGGAATCTAATCACGTCTCTGGTTTCAGCATCTTCCAAGAAATCTGAGCATTATCTGGGCTGGTTTTCTGAAATTTTTTTATGATGCAGTCCAGTCTAGTTCTTTTGTCATTCTAATAAATAAAGATAATAATCTTCCTATGGTTGGCATTTATAGAGCAATTCAAATACGTGATCTATACGGGACAAAAGTAGCTAGTTTTTCATGGTATTGGTATGGAAGGCAACAGGACCCTCTCTTAACCTTTTCTCAGATACCTTTGGTATAAGCATCTAACACGCATCTGTCAAAGGTCTGGTTCTTTAGCTTAATTTTTTTCCTGATATACAGGGTGTCCATAAAGTCCCACTACCATTACAAGTATTTATTGCTCAGAAACCATATAACATAGAATAATGCAGTTTTTTTTAATAAAGTGATTTGAATGTAAACTTGATGAAACGTAGAACATTCTACAAAAAACCGCATTACTCTATGTTATATGGTTTCTGAGAAATAAACACTTGTAATAGTACTGGGACTTTATGGACACTGTATAGAGGTGGAGTAGATTTCAAAATTCCTCTACCAACTATTATTTCTCTTCATTTCTACATAAATTAACTAATATGTTATGAAATGTTTCGGAAAAACTTTTTAATGTTTCCTGTAATTATCATTTGTATATAAAATAAACTTTAATATATTTGCATTTTCATTTGATGGAGGGGCATGCGTCTGCAGACTTTAATTATAGCAATTTGAAATCCGACGGTAAAAAGTAACAGTAACTAAGAGAATTGATTACATAATAATCCCAATTCTACTCAAGAAATATAGACTAGCATTACTTTATTTCATTCTATTTCCATAAGGTAACAGCTGCTTCATATGATATTTTTATTCGAATTAAATTCAGCCTAGAACGAAAATACACAACGTTCCTCTCATCGCAGTAGCACAGCGTAACAAATCCTGCGGGGATTAATTAAATCCCCGTTGGCCCGTGAGGCTAAAGGGTCGTTCTACACCAAAATGTGAAATATGAAGTTATTCTAACATAAAAAACTTGGAGAGATATTAGGTTTCCTTTTGGTTCCTCTCCTGAATTTCAGACCAGTCTTCCTGAAGGTTTGGAAATGGCGTCAACTCTGCCTCTCTATAATTGGAAACACATTGGCAGAACTCGATCCCACAAAAGGCCCGTTTTTTTCCTGGTGTTTTGATGTTCCAGTCATCTAAGATGTTTTCCAAAAGATCCACTTTATTTTTTCAACTGTAGTTTGAAACAAAGGCTTCAAAAGAAAAGTCTCCGAGACCAAACTTTTAATTTGTTGAGGTGAAGAAATGAATGGCAAACTTTACAAACGACAGAAGAAAAACGACTTTTTCTTTTTCTTACAAGACAAACGAAGTGGAGGTGAGAGTTATGTTGATTAATGCTTTTTCTCTCCAAATTCGTAGATCCATTATCTTTCCAGGAGAAGCTTTTCAAGGAGGTGAGTAAAACCACCATCTTTCTGATATTGGCGGCTAATGAACCTTTTGAGAGCCATCAGATTCATTTTCCAGAAAAAGGAAACCCATTTCAACGACGAACACAAAATGGCTCATCTTTGGCCAAGCCCCTCAGGGCTCCATTAAGTTGATAATATGATAAAATCACACGAGAGAAAACTCTCTTTCAATCAAGTAGGCAAACTGACTGCGACCCTCACTACCTTCATTTAATCACCTAAGCAACTTTTTAAAGACTTTGATAGATTTAGTGCTGTTGTTTCCAACACTGATTTCGTCTTCAGTCCCGTCCACCAGTTGCCTGCTCTGCTTTAACTTCACCTCGTTCGCATCCATCATGCAAGAGGAAGTCATCTGGGCCAACCATTTGGCAGTCTTAAGATGTAGCTCAGTGTCGTAGTTAAAAATATGTCTTTAGTAAGATATGGGGGAGACATGACGCGTTCCAAAAATTTGCAAAATAAATAAATAAATAAGTAAATAATAATAAAAAAAAAAAAAAAAACCAGGTGACTACTACTCGACAAGCGAAAATATTGGTCTTGGGAACAGATGCTCACGGCATGGACGTCTGCGTCGGAAAGTCTCTGAGAATGACTTGGCTATAACTTCAGAGTCTAAGGAAACGATTGCAAGGAATAAATCCTTGGTTTTGCAAACAATATGACGAGAGAGAGAGAGAGAGGAGAGAGAGAGAGAGAGAGAGAGAGAGAGAGAGAGAGAGAGAGAGAGTTTCACTTTCCTTCGTGGCTTAGACCTTTATTTACACATTTATCACGTTCCAGACTTTCGTTATTCACTTATACACATATATATATATATATATATATATATATATATATATATATATATATTATATATATATAATATTATATATATATACAGAGAGAGAGAGAGAGAGAGAGAGAGAGAGAGAGAGAGAGAGAGAGAGAGAGAGAGAGAGGACTAAATCAAAACAGGATCATTGTAAAACTAAAGGTGACTATTTTACTTAACTTCAACCATGATAAACAACTTGATGACTGATATTTGAAGAAGACTAAACACATAAAATTACTGAATAGAAGATATTTTCTGCAGGATGTGTGAATTAAGAATCTAGTTATTTAGATACAATTATCAACTGCCATTAGCTTCCCTTCCGAACAGCAGGTTTTCATTACTTCAAGGTTTGAGAATAGTATAGTCGCTTAATTTTTTTTTCTTGCAGTGAAAGCCATATTAATGTTGATCTTCATTTATTGCAGCTTCCTTTTGTCAACGGGACACTCAAATTTGGTAGTTATCGCCAAAGGAAAATCGATTGGCTAAAATACGTGAAATATTTTAGGTACTGTAACAGGAAAATGGTAGGAGGAGAATAGTCCCAACGCCTGAATCGAGAACCGCCACATGAGTGTACAAATATGTTTGCTTTCCCGCTAATTTAGAGAATTCCGTGGCTATTGTTGAGATTGGTCTTTTCTTGGAGACTATATGTTTGTCAAGAATAATAATAATAATAATAATAATAATAATAATAATAATAATAATAATAATAATAATAAACCACATAGCAAGCGAATGTCCTGCACATGCAGAGAACCAGTAAAAAAAAACAAAAAAAAAAAAAAACAACCTGAATGAATGATAGAAAACGACCAGGCAAAGATCCTCTGGGACTATGGCACCATAACATATAGGGTGATACGTGTCAATAGACCAGACGTGACATTGATTGACAAAACCAAGAATATCAAGACTAGGAAATAGAAATAAGAAGGACATGGGATATGCCATTGGAAATTGTACCCATAATCACTGGAACACTTGGCACGATCCCAAGATCCCTGAAAAGGAACCCGGAAAAACTAGATGCTGAAGTAGCTCCAGGACTCATGCGGAAGAACGTGCTCCTAGAAACAGCGCACATAGTAGGAAAAGTGATGGACTCCTAAGGAGGCAGGATGCAACCCGGAACCCCACACTATAAAAACCACCCTGTCGAGTATGATGACTTTGAAGAAAAAAAAAATAATAACCCCACACTATAAATACCACCCAGTCGAATTGGAGGACTGCGATAGACAAAAAAATAGATAATAATAATAATAATAATAATTATTATTATTATTATTATTATTATTATTATTATTATTATTATTATTATTATTATTATTACGGCTAAGTTAACAAGTGCCAACAACACATACAAATTCCAGTCACGTTAGATAATAAACTGATCATACCATATGGCGCTGTTATGACAGAAACGACTCAATAATATTGTGAATAATGACCATTAGTAGAAAAAACCCTTTCTTCTAGTTGATGCCGATAAGTAACATAAGATTAATTAATACGTAGATTTTAATGATGTGGAAACTCTTCATAATTTTGAAATGGTCGTTATTTTCGCATGATGATAAACTCATTTTCTTCTACCGATATACTTCCAAAAGCCAAAGACATCGGGGTAATCCTACAGTTTAAAGGTTCAAATTCACTGCTCCCCTGTGTGTGTGTGTGTTTAAGTTATCTTTCTTATTTTCGGTTTCTTCTTCGACAGATCTGCAAACAGAAGTATATATGCTAAAAAAATTAGCAGTATACATATATATACACACACACACACACACACACACACACACACACACACATATATATATATAATATATATTATATATATATATCTATATTTATATATACATATATATATATAGATATATATATATAAATATATATATATATATATATATATATATATATTTATATATATATATATATATAGAGAGAGAGAGAGAGAGAGAGAGATAGCTATATATATATATATCATATCTATATATATATATATATATATATATATATATATATATATATATATATACGTGAATATGTACTATGACCTCAAGTGTTTTTGGAGTGATCGCTTAGGAACCGGAAACCATTTCGATACCTGCCACGGGCTCTTGTTCTTCAGCCGCCACTCCTTGATAAACCTGAACAAAACGAGCAGTTTATTTACTTACAGTAGCAGAGATTTACTATTTTCTCAGAATTCTATGAGTCCGTATCCTCTAAGACATGTTTTTGTTTATTCACTTTTCCCCTTTATTCCCTCATTTTTTTTACTCCAGATAAACTGCTCATTTTCCAGTGGTTTTCCATGATTCAGTAAGTTTTTAACAAATCTGTGTGCTGATCTTGGCTTTGGGTAACGTAGTGAATTTGGATCCCCAAACTGTAGGGTTACCAGGGTGGCATATGATTCAAATTATTAAAATTGAATCCTTCGCCGGCCCTGTGTTTATCATGCGACTGGGTACACCCGAGACAGGAAAAACATGAGCGGATCTCTAAGACGAAATCCTTTGGTGGCGTTTTAACGACGCTCTTTTCTTGACTTTTTTCATCATGCAAATATTTGAGAAACTTAGTGAGGAAGAAATGAATATTCCTGATTTCCTTCAGGCTGCTAATATCAGGATATCTGGAATGAAAATGATACTAGAATTGCAGAAAACGTGACACAACTTCGAAAGGTTTAATTCATTCTGAGTGTATTCTCGAATCTGTAATCACAGTCCCCATCTCTTCTCTTCTCTCTCTCTCTCTCTCTCTCTCTCTCTCTCTCTCTCTCTCTCTCTCTCTCTCTCGGATAACAAGTCCCTCAAGGACTAGTTTTCTGTCTCTGTTATCAAAACACCAGGACCAGTGGTGGAAAACGAACCAACAGAAATAATGCACTGTTTCCGTAGTGTGTATTCGTGTTTATTTCCCCGTGACTGAATCATAGAATCGCAGTTTCGTTTAAAGGATATGTCCTCGTTGATAACTGCTTCACTGAGAACTCTTAACTGGAACTGTTTACCTTGCTCTGTTAAGCGCATGATGTGTTTTTTTTTTTTTTTTGTTTTTTACATCGAAGAGGTAGTGGAAGATACAGTACGAACTGAGGCTCATTGCTTCTTATCTAATATATTTCTAATGGGATTAAAATAAAACTATCTAATTTCCGTGATCAACATAATAAGATTGCTTTTTCTTTGCATTAGATACCAGTCTTGGGAATACCGCTTACAAAAATGTAAAGCTTCGATAGTCTGTATATTAAAATAAAATAAAGCCTGTATTAACGACTTTGGGCCCCGTAAACGTCCAAGTCATTGTTATTTCCGAAAACCAAAGAACTCAGGATGTAATAAGATGAATCACTTCAGCTAATATAAATGAAACCGACCCCCCACCCCCCCCATGTCTATCTCCCCTGAGTTCACCCGAGGTAAGAAAAACAAGAACGGATCTGTATGACGAAATCCTTTGGTGGTGTTTTAACGATGTTCCTTGTTAACAGGTTTGCTTTTTTTTATGCAGATACGAGGTCTTTGTAAAAAAAAATATTCCTGATTTCTTTCAGTCGGTTAGTAACAGAGATCTCGAATTAAAATGGTAAATGAATTACAGATAAAGTGTAATATATCATCTGACTGCATTCCATAATCTGTAATCCTCTCTCTCTCTCTCTCTCTCTCTAGAATAAAAAGTATGTCAAACTAGTTTTGTGTCCTTGTTATCAAAATATCAGCAGAAATTATCCACAATATTTACAGTAGAGGACATTAAAAACAAAATAGACAAACTCAACAAGCTCAGATCTCCTGGCCCGGATGGGATTCATCCAAAAGAAATTAAGGAGCTAAAAGAAGAGATAGTTCCTCACCTATATAAACTCTGCAGAAAAAGTCTGATCAAAGATAGGCACCAAAAGGATGGAAACTAGGTAATGGAAACTAGTAATGTGCCTCCAGTTTACAAAAAAGCTCCAAGAGAAGAACCGGGAAATTATAGACCAATCTGTCTAACGTCGGTCGTTTGCAAGATTTTTGAGTCCATAATTGCACATCAAATTATGGATCACATTGATAGAAACAACTTGTTGTTAAACAGCCAACATGGTTTCAGACAAAACAGATCATGCTTATCAAACCTCTTGGAGTTTTTCCATAACATGTTTGGTATTTACGACAGTAGTAGAGCAATAGATATACTCTACTTAGATTTCCAAAAGGCCTTTGACAAAGTCCCACACAAGAAACTGATGACAAAAATTAGAGCTTTAGGAATTGTAGGGAGAAACAGCAGACTGGGTCGAAGACTGGATAACTTATAGAAAACAAAGTCGTAATAAACGGTGAAGAATCGGAATGGGCAGATGTAACAACCGGAATTCCCAGGGTTCTGTCCTTGGCCCTCTCTTGTTTTTTATTTACATTGAAGACTAGAGCTACTATTAGCGTTTTTTTTAATAAATGACACTGATATAGGCTTAACTAGCAGGATAGCCAAATTTGCATATGACATCAAACTAGGTGTAAATGCAGCAGACCCAGATGCAGTGGAAAGTTTAAGAAATAATTTCATGAAAATAGGAGAGTGGTATGACAATGCCTTTTAACGTAGATAAGTGTAAAGTGTTACAAACAGGAACAAACAACCCCCATGCCAGCTACATGCTGCTTGGGAATGACATTAGAATGTAGAACAAGAGGAGGACCTGGAAGTCATTATTCCAAAGGACTTAAAATCCACAAAACTGTGCAAACAAGCTGAAAAGAAGGCACACAAACTAGAGGATACATAAAGAGGCAGTTTAAATACAGAAATAAGGAAACGGTGCCGCAGCCCTGGACATCAACAGTTAGACCCCATCTTGAATATGCAGTACAGTTTTCGTCACCAACACTAAGAAAAGACATAAATAGATTAAGAGTACAAGCAAGAGCCACAAAGTTAATTCCATCCATCGGGCAAATAGGTTACCGAAGACGACTAGAGAGCCTGAACATGTATGGCTTAGAAACACGACGGTTGCGAGGACAATTAATAGAAACATTTAAAATACTGAAAGGCATAACAAAGTAGACAGTAACCTATTTTACATTAAACGAAAACCAGACAGAAATAATGGATGGAAAATAGAACTGAAGAGATACAACACATCCCATTGTGGGAATTTCTTTACATACAAGATATGTGACACATGGTATAAACTGCCACCCGAAGTTGTAAACAGCAACAGTGTGGAAAAGTTTAAAAGAAAGCTAGACAATATCATTGGGACACTGTGAATGCACAGTAAAACCTGCTCCTACAGATAAGTGAGCACACGATGTCTCCTCGGATAGACTAACAAGTCTTTGAGACATCCTAATCTTTGTAACTCCTTTTAACATTTTATAATGTTTTCACGGTAGGTATTTGTGATTAGTTCCCAGTGATTGAATAAACGAATCGCAGCTTCGGTGTCGAGAAATGGTCCTTGATGATAACTGCGTTATTGAGAACTCAAAACTGGAATTGCTTATTGTTTACTTAATACTGTTAAGCAATTGTATTTTTTTTTTTTACATCGAAGAAAGTAGTAGAAGGTAGTACAGTACGAACTATGAGGCTCATCTAGTGTATTTCTAGCTGGGTTACATACTAGATATTTGACTTCCATATTTAACATTGTAAGATTGTTTATTTGTATGGTGTTTTTACGTTGCATGGAACCAGTGGCTATTCAGCAACGGGGACCAATGGCTTACGTGACTTCCCGACCACATCGAGAGTGAACTTCTATCACCAGAAATACACATCTCTCACTCCTCAATGGAATGGCCGAGAATCGAACTCGCGACCACCGAGGTGGACGCCAACATATACCAACCTCGCCACTGAGGCACCATTGTAAGATTGCTTTGAATTGTGTATTAAAAGTCTGAACTCAGACTACGATATTATACATCAAAATCAAAGATACTAAGAGTACACAAAGACTCTACTCGAATTTTTTCTTATAATAAGATGCCTGCTAAGAAAGCCACCAAGCGGTTGTAATCTAATGCCGTCATCAAGGACGAGGCAGTGACGTCACATGAAACGTCAGGACTTAAATCACGAATGTAAAACCAGCATTCATAGACCTACGTCACGAATGTAAAAAAACCATGCACTCCACAGGCCCTACGTCATGATGTAAAAACCATTCATTTCAGATATTCTCTTTATACCATGAGCTTAAGATTTTCTCTTTAAACCATGAATTCAGTTTTTTCTATTTTGCACCATGCATTCTGGCCTTGATCTTGATATCATGTATCCAAGATTTTCTCTTTACATCATGAATGCTGGGCAGAGCTACAAACATTATACAGTCGTATTGCAACTATAATATTCATTTTTTAACAGGTAGTATGCTTTAGTACATTCAAAATGTGATCCACAAAAATAAAAGTTTGGCTACATAGCCGCAGCCCAAATATACATTCTGAACTAGTATGTAACAAATGACGTATTCGTCAATCAGTGGAAAATCGTGTTCCCATTGGTTGGGATTTATGACGTCATGCTTTTTAATTTTCATTACAGCCGCCAGTTGTCTCTGCTGGTGCCGTGGTACGGCTCATATCCATATGACTAAAGCTGGTATCACACTAGCCATTTCTTGCTCTCGGTTTTGGCTGGCATCCAGCCGATGCTCGCGAGCAAAAGTGTTGTATCGTCACACTAGGACCTCGTGGTTTCGAGGAGCAGTAGGAAAAGTAAACAAAACTGATCAACTGATATCATCATGGCGCCCAGAATTGTTCGGACTGTTGCAAGATGTCGCAGTGATGTGTTTTCTCGGAAACCTTACATAATGCAAGAGTAACAAAAAAACGTTTGTGGGTTCGAGAGTGGCTCAGGAGAAGAGAAGCCAAAGGTCTGAGAGTACGGTCCTATCAGCGCAGCCATCTTTTTTGTTTACACTACACGGTCGCTCACGGTTCGTGCTCAGAGCTTCCTGTCCAGATGGGAAGCCAAAATCTTGAGCTAAAAGCTGGAGAAAAAAAGGCTTAGCGTGAGGCCACCTTAACTTGAGTACTTTTGTGTACAATGAAGCCCGGTTCATGAGTTCTGGCGTCGTGAGTCCAGGCAGTTATTTCAGTAAAGTCCGTTCCAACCTATGTTTTAAAATTTTGTCGATGTCATGTGGCGTTTGTCAAATTTTTCAATAACTTTCAAAGACAAAATTGCTCTCAAAAAATAAGTGAATAATGCTGAAAATCTATGCTGTTTTTAGTATCTGTACACACACACACACACACACACACACACACACACACACACACACACACACACATATATATATATATATATATATATATATATATATATATATATATATTATATATATATATATATATATATATATATATATATATATTGTTACGTATGGGCCTGGCCTTGAAAGAGGTTCCAATACGTAAACTGGAATAGTTGAAGGAAAAAAACAATAAACATTACTTGAACTTACCGTAAAAGGATTATAGTGATATTTTACTCTAGAGGAAAAGGTTGCCAGAAACTCAGCTAATTACTTTACATCTATTTATTTACAAGAGGCCGTTACTGGCCTGGAGAAAAAGTAAATGCACTGGTCCCCACATGGACTAATAATATCTCTCAAGTGGATGATAGCTGGCTCAAAATGAAATTCACGTAAAAGCTGGTTTCGAAATCTTGCGGTAATGCAAACACTTGCTGGGCGCAAAGACTTGGACACGTGACTCAGTAATCTGGATGCCATGTTCAGTGGACATTTGTGGAAAATGCGGCGTCCGGCTTTGTCTCAGATTTGGGCGCGCCAGTACACTGTTAGGCCTAAGTGGGAAGGCTGGTTGGGTTGGATATCCGTCCGAGGTCACGACTGCAGTCGACTGAGGGCGAATGCAGGTGTGCTTCATGGGTGTTGGGGGTCAGCTTAACCACCCCAGGAGCAGGGCAATCCTGGAAACAGAACATACAGCCAGCAGAGTTCACAGGAAAAAGAGCTTAAGATATAGGCCTAAGAAGTACCAGTCTGCCTACATCCTTCCCTTTGGGATACATCCCTAAAGCTGACAAGAGATTATATTCTCCCCCTTCCAACAGGAAATGCCTATCTCTGCCGACTAGCTTTGGTTTTCTCCCGCCTAAATCGCTGATATTTGGAGGAATATGGCTGCTGTTTTTATACAATCAAAATAATGAACTAAATACTGGGTAGATGAGGCGATCAATAAACGTAGAAATATATATATATATATATATATATTATATATATATATATTATATATATATATATATATAATATATATATATATATATATATATATATATATATATTAAATTTACTTAGGGATGAGGCAATCATTAAAGCAGAAGGTCGATTCGATTGTGTTGTAGACCTATCAAGTAAGCAAATAAGTGAAAATGTTGTGAGTGTGCTTGGATATGGTTTATCTTTCTTTATAACGAATCGACCTTCTGCTTTAATGATTGCGTCATCCCTAAGTAAATTTGAAAAATAATGTGATCTTCCTCAAAATCATGTTGACATAATTAAAGGTATTGTTTACGGAGCTGCCAATGTTAAGCATGAAAGTAACTTCCCGGCTCGCTATAAGAAAAGTCTGACCGATCTTAAAAAGGACAATACTATCCACATTACAAAAAGCTGATAAGTCAAATAGTATAGTAATTTTAAATAAAGCTGACTACATATCATGCAAGTCCTACTGGATGATGATGTGACTTATAAAAACTAACAAAAAACCCCCTTGATCAAGTCATAAAAAACATTAATAGCACAGTGAAAAATATCCTTAAAGATAAAACAGAACTACTAGGCAAATTGTCAGTCAAATCTCCTTCGCTACCTTACCTGTACGGATTAGTCAAAACGCACAAAGAAAATAACCCTATGCGGCCTATTATCAGTACTGTTGGTTCAATTTCATATAAACTTTCAAAATATATCACTAAGATCTTGTCCCCGTTACTTGGAACCATCTCCGATTCTTATATATATAATTCTCTAGATTTAGTTGATAAATTAAACAAAATTACTCTGTTCCCCACTGATAGATTCGTTAGTTTTTTGATGTATTATCTCTTTTACTGAAGTCCCTATAGACTCTATTTTAGAATATCTTAGTAATGAACTAACTCAGCATTAATTACCTCTACCTAGCAGTCACATTATTTCACTCATTAGTTTGTGCATTTGTGATTGTAAGTTTATATTCAATAGTGAATTTTATCAACAAATATTTGGCATGGCAATGGGAAACCCTTTATCACCACTCCTCTCAAATTTGTACATGGAATTCTTTGAAAACGCTACTTACCTAATATCATTTATATTCCTGTAAAGTGGTATAGATATGTTGATGATATTTTAGCTGTTCTGCCTGCTGGTATTGATGTAAATGATTTACTCTCTAAATTAGATAACCAGGTACCATCGATTAGGTTTACTCTAGAATTGGAAAAATACAATTGCCTCCCTTTCTTAGATGTTTTGATACATAGAGAACCATTTCAATGTAAATTCAGCATTTATAGGAAACCATCCAACAACTTAACTTATGTTCATTTCTATTCAGGCCACTATCTTAACATCAAAATATCAATTTTTTTCAATTTTTCTTCATGTTTTTACGAGCATTGCGCATTTTCAGTCCCCAATATTTGGATCAAGAAATTGAATACTTAAGAAAAATTATGGAAAGATTTATGTTATCCTTCACATATATTAGATATTTGTTATAATAAAGCCAACAGTTTTATAGTGTAAGTAACACGGAGAAAGAAAATTCTAGAACATTCTTAGTTTACCTTATTTTAAACGGATTTGAAACCATTAATCATTGTTTAAAAGCCTTCAGGGTGCAACCTTGTTTTTTCCTATAATAACACACTGAAAGGAATGTTATAAAAAATGGCTCCAGGGAAAGCAACAACATGATATAAATTCCATATTCAAATTCAAGCTACAAATCCTTTAATATCTAAATTCACTTTACCTCCCAAATGATAATATTTTCATATATGTACCGAAGGGGAATTTTTTTTTTTTTAGTTGATAATAATTTCGTCCCCCCCCGTGGGATCGAACCACCGTCCAAGTGGGACGGGGACGAAATCAGGACAGTCAGTGACGCTATCCAATCAGCCAACAGAGACGCTATAGTTTCATATCGATTCTGACCCTTACAAATTACCCTCGATCTCGGTGCTTTCGTAATTAGAATCGATATGAAACCCCAACGTCTACCATGTTAGCCAATTCGAGCGTTGAACAGCACGTAGCCTTTTGTTATGAATAATTATCACATCGAACCGTGATCCATTTATATATCAATTCAAGCTACAAATGTCCTTTAATATCTAAACTTCACTTTACCTCCCAAATGATATATTTTCAATATATGTACCGAAGGGGAATTTTTTATTTTGTTGATAATAATTTCGTCTCCCCCCATGGGATCGAACCACCGTCCAGTGGACGGGGACGAAATCAGGACAGTCAGTGACGCTATCCAATCAGCCAACAGAGACGCCTATAAGTTCAATCGATTCTGACCTTACAAATCACCCTCGATCATGCGGTGTTTTCGTAATTAGAATCGATATGAAACCCCGTCTACCATGTTAGCCAATTCGAGCATTTGACAGCACGTAGCTTTGTTATGAATAATTATCACATCGAACCGTGATCCATTTATATATCAATTCAAGCTACAAATGTCCTTTAATATCTAAATTCACTTTACCTCCAAAATGATATATTTTCATATATGTACCGAAGGGGAATTTTTTAGTTGATAATAATTTCGTCCCCCATGGGATCGAACCACCGTCCAAGTGGACGGGGACGAAATCAGGACACTCAGTGACGCTATCCAATCAGCCAACAGAGACGCTATAAGTTCATATCGATTCTGACCTTAACAAATCACCCTCGATCTCGGTCGCTTTCGTAATTAGAATCGATATGAACCCTGTCTACCATGTTAGCCAATTCCGAGCGTTTGACAGCACGTAGCCTTTTGTTATGATAAATTTATCACATCGAACCGTGATCCTTTATATATCAATTCAAGCTACAAATGTCCTTAATATCAAATTCAAAATTCTTTACCTCCCAAATGATCTATTTTCATATATGTAAACCCGAAGGGGAATTTTTTAGTTGATAATAATTTTCGTCCCCCCATGGGATCGAACCACCGTCCAAGTGGACGGGACGAAATCAGGAACAGTCAGTGACGCTATCCAATCAGCCAAAAGAGACGCTATAATTCATATCGAGGGTGATTTGGAAGGTCAGAATCGATATGAACTTATAGCGTCTCTTTGTTGGCTGATTGGATAGAATCACTGACTGTCATGATTTCGTCCCCGTCCACTTGGACGGTGGTTCGATCCCATGGGGGGACGAAATTATTATCAACCAAAAAATTCCCCTTCGGTACATATATGAAAATATATCATTTGGGAGGTAAAGTGAATTTAGATATTAAAGGACATTTGTAGCTTGAATTGATATATAAATGGATCACGGTTCGATGTGATAATTAGTTCATAACAAAAGGCTACGTGCTGTCAACGCTCGAATTGGCTAACATGGTAGACGGGGTTTCATATCGATTCTAATTACAAAGAAAGCACCGAGTCGAGGGTGGGGGATTTGTAGGTCAGAATCGATATTAACTTATAGGCGTCTCTGTTGGCTGATTGGATAGCGTCACTGACTGTCCTGATTTCGTCCCCGTCCACTTGGACGGTGGTTCGATCCATGGGGGGACGAAATTATTATCAAACTAAAAAATTCCCCTTCGGTACATATATGAAAATATATCATTTGGGAGGTAAAGTGAATTTAGATATTAAAGGACATTTGTAGCTTGAATTGGTATATAAATGGATCACGGTTCGATGTGATAATTATTCATAACAAGGCTACATGCTGTCAAACGCTCGAATTGGCTAACCATGGTAGACGGGGTTTCATATCGATTCTAATTTACGAAAGCACCGAGATCGAGGGTGATTTGTAAGGTCAAGAATCGATATGAACTTATAGCGTCTCTGTTGCTGATTGGATAGCGTCACTGACTGTCCTGATTTCGTCCCCGTCCACTTGGGACGGTGGTTTCGATCCCATGGGGGGACGAAATTAATTATCAACTAAAAAAATTCCCCTTCGGTACATATATGAAAATTATCATTTAGGGAGGTAAAGTGAATTTAGATATTAAAGGACATTTGTAGCTTGAATTGATATATAAATGGATCACGGTTCGATGTGATAATTATTCATAACAAAAGGCTACGTGCTGTCAAACGCTCGAATTGGGCTAACATGGTAGACGGGGTGTTTCATATCGATTCTAATTACGAAAGCACTGAGATCGAGGGTGGTGATTTGTAGGCTACACTCCGTTCCTGGAATTGGTCACTCGACTCCCTATCATTCCCCTCTTCCCAAGGAAAAGAAAATCGGATTATAAGAACTTATAAAAGCTCTCTGTTGGCTGATTGGATAGCGTCACTGACTGTCCTCGATTTCGTCCCCGTCACTTGGACGTGGTTCGATCCCTCATGTGGGGACGAAATTATTATCAACTAAAAAACAAATTCCCCTTCGGTACATATATGAAAAATATATCATTTGGGAGGTAAAGTGAATTTAGATATTAAAGGACATTTGTATCTTGAATTGATATATAAATTGGATCACGGTTCGATGTGATAATTAATTCATAACAAAAGGCTACATGCTGTCAAACGCTCGAATTGGCTACATGGTAGATGGGGTTTTCATATCGATTCTAATTACGAAAGCACCGAGATCGAGGGTGATTTGTAAGGTCAGGAATCGATATGAACTTATAGCGGGGGGTCTCTGTTGGGCTGATTTGGATAGCGTCACTGACTGTCCTGATTTCGTCCTCGTCCACTTGGACGTGGTTCGATCCCCATGGGGGGACGAAAATTATTATCACCTAAAAAATTTTCCCCTTCGCGGTACATATATGAAAATATATCATTTGGGAGGTAAAGTGAATTAGATATTAAAGGACGTTTGTAGCTTGAATTGATATATAAAAGGATCAACGTTCGATGTGATAATTATTCTAACAAAGGCTACGTGCTGTCAAACGCGTCGAATTGGCTAACATGGTAGACGGGGTTTCATATCGATTCTAATTACGAAAGCACCGAGATCGAGGGTGATTTGTGAAGGTCAGAATCGATATGAAACTTATAGCGTCTCTGTTGGCTGATTGGATAGCGTCACTGACTGTCCTGATTTCGTCCCCGTCCACTTGGACGGTGGTTCAATCCCATGGGGGGACGAAATTATTATCAACTAAAAAATTCCCCTTCAGTACTGTTATGGTCAGCCATGAGCTCCATACAGGTTCAAAAAAATAAATTAAGAAAATTGATAATGGGACTGGAAAGTCTGGCAGGGGCAAAGGTAACAACGGGAAAAGGACTTCAACAAAACTGCAGAAAATAAACCCATTAAAACTACTTTATTAAGCCTAAATTATTCACATATATACAAGTGAGTCAGGTCTGGTCCAAAAATAATTAAATTACCAAAATAAATTAAATAGCAAGAGTCAATAACAGATGCAGCATAAATAAAGGTTACTTTAATAAACATAATTAACAGTAAACATCTCAAATTGTAGTTAACACTTGTTAAATGCTTTAGTTACAACAAAAACTACAAAATCACGACAGCATAAAGAAATGCACAAACAGCTTAAATAATTAATGGTACAACAACCTTCATATATTACGCATGGAAACCTTTAAGCAGCATAAAATACGTATAATATGGAAATAGTTACACAGCATAAATGCCCATCTTTAAATACTTCAACATCATAAATACCAATAGCTAAAAGGGTAATATAACAAATCAAGCAGCACAAATACCAAATTACTTGTATAAAATGACAAGGTAACAATACATTATCTGGAGAATTTCATTTAACCTACCCTCGTGCAGTACAAAAAAACACCACGACTATCTACACAGAGATGTCAAGACCACGAAGGGTCCAAGAGGACAAACACCATTGAACTGCTGCACGATCATCAAAATACCCGCCCTATGACGGCCAACAGGAACATCTCCAAAAACACACAGATGATCGCCAGAGTCAAGGCAACAGCAAGTCTGCTGTCAAACAGGAACAACACCGGTCCTCCGATGGACAGGTTCAGCCATCAAAACCATCCTCGAACTGCAGAGGGCCACAGGTAGCGAAATACCTTCAGTTCCAACATTCTCCAACTCCAAGCTGCTATGCTGTCGAGATCTGTACTCGCTGCTATCCCAAACCTGACTAAAGTTAATCACAATGCAAGGAGCAAAAGTCACCTCTTACAAAGAAAAACAAGCACTACTGGGTAAGGAGGGCACCTTCAACAAGGGAACGACGACAGAACGGTTGTTCCCAACAATAACAAGCACTGAACCTTACACCTCCCCACCCAGAGAAAAAAAAAAATATCAAATTTTTTTTTTTTTTTTTTTTTTTTTACACTCTTCCTCCCAAGGTTACCACAAACCCCACCAGCCAAAACAGAACCATATCCTGGCCTAAGGTCGCCATTTGTTATGGTCAGCCATGAGCTCCATACAGGTTCAAAAAAATAAATTAAGAAAATTGATAATGGGACTGGAAAGTCTGGCAGGGGCAGAGGTAACAACGGGAAAAGGACTTCAACAAAACTGCAGAATAACCTTAAAACTACTTTATTAAGCCTAAATTATTCACATATATACAAGTGAGTCAGGTCTGGTCCAAAAATAATTAAATTACCAAAATAAATTAAATAGCAAGAGTCAATAACAGATGCAGCATAAATAAAGGTTACTTTAATAAACATAATTAACAGTAAACATCTCAAATTGTAGTTAACACTTGTTAAATGCTTTAGTTACAACAAAAACTACAAAATCACGACATCATAAAGAAATGCAAAAACAGCTTAAATAATTAATGGTACAACAACCTTCATATTTTACGCATGGAAACCTTTAAGCAGCATAAAATACGTATAATATGGAAATAGTTACACAGCATAAATGCCCATCTTTAAATACTTCAACATCATAAATACCAATAGCTAAAAGGGTAATATAACAAATCAAGCAGCACAAATACCAAATTACTTGTATAAAATGACAAGGTAACAATACATTATCTGGAGAATTTCATTTAACCTACCCTCGTGCAGTACAAAAAAACACCACGACTATCTACACAGAGATGTCAAGACCACGAAGGGTCCAAGAGGACAAACACCATTGAACTGCTGCACGATCATCAAAATACCCGCCCTATGACGGCCAACAGGAACATCTCCAAAAACACACAGATGATCGCCAGAGTCAAGGCAACAGCAAGTCTGCTGTCAAACAGGAACAACACCGTTCCTCCGATGGACAAGGTTCAGCCATCAAAACCATCCTCGAACTGCAGAGGGCCACAGGTAGCGAAATACCTTCAGTTCCAACATTCTCCAACTCCAAGCTGCTATGCTGTCGAGATCTGTACTCGCTGCTATCCCAAACCTGACTAAAGTTAATCACAATGCAAGGAGCAAAAGTCACCTCTTACAAAGAAAAACAAGCACTACTGGGTAAGGAGGGCACCTTCAACAAGGGAACGACGACAGAACGGTTGTTCCCAACAATAACAAGCACTGAACCTTACAGTACATATATGAAAATATATCATTTGGGAGGTAAAGTGAATTTAGATATTAAAGGACATTTGTAGCTTGAATTGATATATAAATGGATCACGGTTCGATGTGATAATTATTCATAACAAAAGGCTACGTGCTGTCAAACGCTCGAATTGGCTAACATGGTAGACGGGGTTTCATATCGATTCTAATTACGAAAGCACCGAGATCGAGGGTGATTTGTAAGGTCAGAATCGATATGAACTTATAGCGTCTCTGTTGGCTGAATTGGATAGCGTCACTGACTGTCCTGATTTCGTCCCGTCCACTTGGACGGTGGTTCAATCCCATGGGGGGACGAAATTATTATCAACTAAAAAATTCCCCTTCGGTACATATATGAAAATATATCATTTGGGAGGTAAAGTGAATTTAGATATTAAAGGACATTTGTAGCTTGAATTGATATATAAATGGATCACGGTTCGATGTGATAATTATTCATAAAATTCCATGTATGGACTGCCTTTCTTTTTATCTCGGACAGTCGAGCAAGGGCTTAGAAGTAAGATTAAGCCAGCATAAATATTCTGTAAAAACTGGGCAAACATCTAACATGTTTAAGAATGACCTCAAAGATATAATTACAGACTTAGATACAAATCAGTTGCCTTAGGGATATCTTCGTTGTATATGTATGTTTAATATGTATTGTGAATAAGCTTTTGTTTACCAAAGTTCTGAATAGCTGTCACCCTATATTATCCTTTAATTGTCTTGCCCTTGTGTCTGAGCAGATTGACTTAATCTTTTTGTTTTTTAAATTGTGCCCGTGTTTATGCTTGTTTGGAAAGGTTACTCTTTCTCCATGTGTGCCGGATTCTAGGTGCTAATCTCCTTATAATCCCTATCTGTCAGTTATACGAACTTTCCTGTACTGTCAATTCCTCATGTAAGTCAGTTTATTTGCTAAGTAAAGGACGTTGAACGTCGAAAGATCTTGAGGAAACTCTGTTGTTTATTTTTCCTTCGTGGCTTATACCTTATATATATATATAAATAAATATATATATATATATATATATATATATATATATATATATATATATATATATATATATATATATATATGTGTGTGTGTGTGTATGTATGTATATATATATATATAATATATATATATATATATATATATATATATATATATATATATAAAATGTATGTATAACCCTATTAAACCTAAGCGGCTATCTCATATTTCAACTAATAATGTTACAATGATGAATAGAATCTTGGCAGTCTGATGTTCTTTACGAGTAAAGAAAAGATGGTTGATAATTATAGTTTTTTGTCATTGCTTACCCTTCTGTACCATTACATAATCTTTTTAAGCATTTACGTCCTCATATTTTGAAAGTGAGTTTTGGAACATCAAAGCCGGTGATTAGAATTCCTAACGCCACCCGTAGCCTTACAGGTTCTGTTGTGCTTTCCCGTTACTTTTGTCTGATCTGAGAGAGTTTTGTTTTGATACTTTCATTTAGCACTTTAGGTTGTCAGATTTAATGTTCCAGTATTAAACAGGCATAAGTCGCTTGGAGACAGGTTAAGTACTTCCTTCATTAAGCGGTTGTTATAAGTTTAAGTAAGGTAAATCGATAACCCTTTTTGTGATTTTATTTTTCATTCTTTTGATATCTGCCCTAATTAATCAATTAGAAACTGCTATCCATGAAAGTAACGAATATAATGTTAAGCTATGACCAGTCTACGGCGTAATGTAGCATAATGTTGCACCTACCAGATATATCTTGTTAAAAACTAATTGAATTCAAAACCATCTACTTTTGCAGATGGTCTCCTGTTTGTCACTTTTTCATCAGTTTTATTACAAAGATACTATAAAGATTTCAACAGAGATCTTTCACATTGACAACTGATCCCTGATCCCCTTTATCTACCGAGAACAACCAGATTCGCTGAGGTTCCAGAGGTCCTTAATTCCTCACACCTTTGGGCTGTGGAACAACCTCCTAGAGGATATCTTGCAATTGGAACTTATGAAATTCATTCGAAAAATGCAATGCATCACTATCCTAATACTAATATTCTTGCATTTTTATACTTTTTATCTATTTATTAATCTATTTCTTTCATGATGATATATTTTTTTTCTGTAATTCATTTTACTTCCTGTTTATATGCCATACTTTTTTTTATTCACTTAGTACTTTATTTAATCTATTTCTTTTCTGATAAGTAGGAATCATTCTGTCTGTAACTTATTTTACTTCCTGGTAATTCCTCCTGATGAACACCACATTCTTTGGAAGCTCGAATTTCAAGTCAGTGGCCCCTTTGGTGGGCTTGTTCCATATGAATAAGTTTCATCTAGTGAATGATAATAATAATAATAATAACTAATAATAATAATAATAATAATAATAATAATAATAATAATAATAATAATAATAATAAAAAATAATAATAATAATAATAATAATATGATAATAATAATGTTAATAATAATAATAATAATAATGAATAATAATAATAATAATAATAATAATATAATAATAACTAATAATATGTAATTCTTTGTGCTGAGCATCACATTTAAATGATCAATCGATTGCAAAAGTAATCAATAGATGTAAAACTAGTCTAAAAAAACGATCCAAGGTTCATCTACTGAATAATAATAATAATAATAATAATAATAATAATAATAATAATAATAATAATAATAATAATAATAATAATAATAATAATAATGATGAAAAATCCACAATTATATGTTAAAATACATTTCTATGTAAAAAACGTATCTAAGAGTAAAATATAATTGTGGATTTTTAACAATTTTTCTTTTTAAACATTTGTTCTTCACGAAACTGGGAATTTCTCAACAACACAGCAACAACAACACTACTACTACAGCAACAACGACAACAACAACAACAACAACAACAACAACAACAACAACAACAATAATAATAAAATAATAATAATAATAATAATAATAATATAATAATGATAATAATAATAAAAAACTAAAAACAACAATAATAAATAATAATAATAATAATCAATAATAGGATTGCTGCATCCGCTCCATTAATTTTGTATAGAGTCTTCTCTATTTTCCTTATTAAGGATTTCTCAATGTTGCTGAAACTGGCAAGCAACGTGCCAAAGGGGATCGTCAAATCCGGTGTAGTCAGTCATATTGAATTATCTTTATTACTGCTATTACTACTACAAGTCTCTCTCTCTCTCTCTCTCTCTCTCTCTCTCTCTCTCTCTCTCTCTCTGACGTTTCGCCCAGATCTGCCAGGGCATGTTCACAGCGATGGTTGCTGGAGGACTGAATCTTGGTGTGAGTCCTTCTCTATATACCCTGGTGACGTAACTCCCGGTATTTCTTCCAACCTTTTCAATATTGGTCCCGTCCTGAGAAGGTCAACGCGCCTCGAGATTTTCCGACGCCTGGCTGCCAGCCAATAAAAAGTCGAGCATTCTTCGAGTCCTGCAGGAGCATCTGTGTGCGCCCGCACGACCATGGTATATAGAGAGGGACTCACCACCAAGACTTACGGGCTGCTCTGTGAGCAAGAGCCCGTGCTGACACAAGGTCAGCTAAATCAAAAACAACAAACAACAACACCAAGATTCAGTCCTCCAGCAACCATCGCTGTGAACATGCCCTGGCAGATCTGGGCGAAACGTCAGAGAAGAGAAAGAGAGAGAGAGAGAGAGAGAGAGAGAGAGAGAGAGAGAGAGAGAGAGAACTTGTGGTAGTAATAGCAGTAATAAAGATAATTCAATAAGATTACACCGGATTTGACGATCCCCTTTGGCACGTTGCTTGCCAGTTTCAGCAACATTGAGAAATCCTTATAAGGAAAATAGAGAAGACTCTATACAAGACTTGTTTAAAAGAGGGTCTACTCCCAAGAAATAATAATAATATAATAATAATAATAATAATAATAATAATAATAATAATAATAATAATAATAATAATAATATGTAATTCTTTGTGCTGAACATCACACTTAAATGATCAATTGATTGCAAAAGTAATCAATAAATATAAAAGTAGTTTAATAAAAACGATGAAGTATAATCATTATTGTCCTCCATGATCCCTTTGCCATAAAGAGCTGTTGTTAAGAAGGCGCCTGGTTCTTCCATAACCGGTGACGTATATACATACTCCTGTGACAACTCATCTGCCTCTCACTGAAGACGTTTCGTCCCTTATATTTCCTCTCCCCCTTCAGCGCCTTCATCCCTTACCCGCAGGTGTCCGTGTTTATGACGTTTTGGGGCCTGCCGATGTCTTCGACATAGCCAGAATATATTGATCGCCTTTGCTTACCGACCTCACACCCCTTCTCTCTCTCTCTCTCTCTCTCTCTCTCTCTCTCTCTCTCTCTCTCTCTCTCTGTTACCCATGCTTACTCTCGTTTCATCTTTACAGGCGGGTGACCACGAGTCAGTAAATCTTTATTCACCGATTTTCCAAAATCAAAATTAATTGTTCGTAAATAGTTCCCTCTCTCTCTCTCTCTCTCTCTCTCTCTTTCTGTATCTACTATTATCAATTTCAGCTGAATATTTAACTTCTTTCGTATTCTTAGACACTATCTTTAAGTTAAGATTAAATTATCTATCATAACTGCATAATGCTTATGAGTATTGTTATTTCATACTCTCCTTTTGTCGATCACTAAAAATATTATGAGAATTATGTTAGTTTCACTTAGACATTCTCTCCGTTTTTAATACTTGAGTCATCTCGTTATTTATGATCTGCGAAGATCACTGAAAATTTGCAACGACAAATATTTTCCATGTACGCCCTTTAAAAAAGTAAGTCAGGTACACGTAAACAAAAATGAACTCTCACGGTGAAAATAACCTTTAAATTCGACTTCAGACTTTTTCAGGATCTTTGGAAACAGGAATCCATGAAAATGTCACAGATGAACGTGTTTGTAAAGCCTCAGAACCATTTTTGTTTTATAGAGAGGGGAAAATTATTAACTGCTTTGAAAGTGTTCATTCTTTTCGCTTTGGTCAACTTTTTTTTATTGAACCTAACTCTTTCATTTGTCTTTGTTACTGGATATCAATAACTGAGGACACGAACCCACAGGAAAAATGATATTTGTTTTGGAGTCAGGAAAATTTTTGCCCGTTATTAATTTAGTGACTATTTTCATAGATGTAATTGCTAAGTTTGCTATCACCTGTTTGTTAATCGTTCATTCCGATAAACGAATAAAGTAGTAAAAGACAAATGAACTTGACTGAAATTCATAAACTATCTTTACACACTTTCTTTTCAAATAGCAACTAGTTTAAATAGTAGGAGAGTAGTTATTTCTAACTTCCAATCTGAATCTAAAGTAGGAGACTTTTATTCTAGTCTGTTATTCTAAAAACAACAATTTTAAAGGATTCTGGATTGATGTCCTTCTATTGCAGTTAATGGTATATTGCATTCCTGGACAGTGAAAGGGTTTATAGCCACATAGCCACAATCCAAGTTCATCTCGTTGGCTTCAATACTTTTTCTATGAATATTAAATGTACGATTCCAACCCTTTATGAGGCGAGGGTTCATTCAATTTTTGGAGCACAACGAAGCACTCAGAGGCAACAGATAAAACATTATAATGGAGGAACTTTGAACTTGTCATGTATCAGAAATGCATAATACCACGAAGAGCGATAAAACATGACCGATGTTTATATACAAATTATATATATATATATATATATATATATATATATATATATATATATATATATCTATATATATGTTATACGATCAACAAGTAACACGTGAAGATTGTATATCAAGAGCCCAGCAGGAAAGATGAAAAACAAAGAAGTACCTAGCGCTTTCGTGTATTCTTGACACACCTCATCGGGAGGGTACAATATATAAAAGATGAAAAATAGCTTCGAAATATCAAAGGTAAACATAAAAACAAAAAGGTAAAATACAGAACATCAAACAGCCTAGTCAAGAAGCAAATGGTCCACAGCCTAGAATTACACTTAAAGGACAACAACAAATGGCAAATGGAACTACTAAGTCAGTCAATTACATAGTTACGAAGTTTGTCAACAATACATTTCGTAAGCCAGTTATCTATTTATATTGTCCGTTGCTAATATTCAAAAAACACTACATGACTTATATTTTATTATACTAGATTCTATAATATTTCTTTTAATAATGTCTCTACAAAATAAATTTCCTTTGAATTGTTTCCAATTAATTGCGTGATTAAAATTATTCATATGTAAAAACAGAGCACTCGATGTACTTCCTACACGTACACAATATTTATGTTGATTTCAATCTTGATGCCAGTAGTTTGCCACTTTGACCAATATATTTTTTATCACAATCTCTGCATGGAATTTCGTAAATGCAACCCGTTTGTAAATTTGGAGAGTTCCTTATTAAAATTGTTCTTACAGACTTAGTGTTACTAAAAAAACAACGTTAACATTAAAACTTTAAACATTTTTGGCAAGCGAAAGAAACCTGTTGTTAAAAGGTAAAACAAGCAAATTACTAGGGTTCGAAAGCCTGTACATGGTCCACTGCATAAAATGTTTTCTTAGCCTTTCTTAAAGCGACATCAACTAAAACTGCCGGATACTTCAATTTAAAAGCATATCATAAATCTTGGTAATCTCGTCTTCTAAAAATTCAGGACAACAAATTCTTAAAGCTCTTAAAAACATGGAAGAGTACAGAGAGTTTAACTTTCAAATGGTGATTGGAGTAAAAGTGAATGTAAGAACATACATTTGGTAGGTTTCCTAAAAACCGAAAATTTAAATCTGTTACCCTGTCTATGCACACTTACATCTAAAATGGCAAAACTGAATCTATTTCCTCCTCAATGTGAACTTTATAGAGGGAACCAGCGCATTTAATCTAATTAAAAATCTGTTCACATCCTCACATCAAAGGCCATACACAAAATATGTCATCGACATACCTAAACCAAAGAACATTTGCAGGTAAAATATTTGATAGAAGTTTTTTTCTTTTCAAAAAACTCCATGTAAATGTTACTAAAATGGGCGATAAAGGGTTCCCCATAGCCATACCAAACCTCTGCTCATAGAATTTACCATTGAAAGTAAATTTACATTCCTTAATACACAGTTTCAGCAACTCTAAAACCTGGTGTCAGTTTGCAGAGAAAATTCGTATTTATCCAACTCATCAGCTAAAAATATATCAGGTCGTCAACTGGAACTTTAGTAAAAAGGGAAACTACATCAAAGCTAATCATTTTAAATTCGTAATTAATGTTACAGCTTCTGAGACGGCTTACAAAATTCAACTTATTTTTTACTGAAAATCCTGAAATTTTTTCCCTATAAGAGTGACAATTCATCTGACAAGCCACTTCGACAAATATAAGTTGATGACCCTACAGAACTAATATAGGTCGTACAGAGTTATTTTGTTTTGTGAGTTTTAATAAGTCCATAAAGATAGGGCTAGGATGCACATACAATACAAAATTTCTTAATTAAATCATCTTTTCCCCTTAACAATGTTTTAAGTTTTTTATTGAAACTACTATTAACCTTCTCTAATGGATTATGGTTCAGTACTGTATAAGTTTCTTGGTCACTTAACAAAACTAACATTTTATTTACATAATCATCTTTATTTATTAACACAAGAGCATTTGATTTATCAGCTTTCGTAATGTGTAAAGTTTTATCTTTTTTAAGGTTGCTGTACGCTTTTTTTTTCTTTAAAAACCTATCAGGTACATTAGAATAGCACTTAAAAGAACATGCCATACAATACCCTTACAGATGTTGAAATCTTCAATAGACAACGATCCAAATTTTTCTAAAATTAACAAAATGATTTAGCTATTCCTACCCAGTCCACTTTCTCGTCACAAACACTGAAGTTGATACCATAACCGAGAGCCGTTCTTGTTACATCATCTAACACTTTATCCGATAAATTACATACAAACTGGGGATTTGCATCTTTAGTCCAACCGCTGTTCTTGATGAGCTGTTTAAGTTTACGATCGAGTTTATTCTTCAGACGTCGGCACTGGCTTCGTAACTTATGATACAATAATCGCCCAATCGAGTCTTCCATTTCAAGGGGTATTGCTTGATTAAAACTATATCTATTTGACCTCAGGATTCTGAAAGCTTGTTTGCACGTCCAGTTTCGTTATTTCTATGTACTTTTCCAGTAAACCATTCTTCGAATGGTTTACTGGAAAGGCCGCGATGTTTCCATTTGTTGTTGTCCTTTAAGTGTAATTCTAGGCTGGTGGGACTTTGCATTTCTTCTTGACTAGGCTGTTTGATTGTTCTGTATTTTACCTTTTTGTTTTTATGTTTACCTTTGATGTTCGAAGCTATTTTTCATTCTTTTATATATTGTACCCTGATGAGGTGTGTCAAGAATACACGAAAGCGCTAGGTACATCTGTTTTTTCATCTTTCCTGCTGGCTCTTGATATATATATATATATATATATATATATATATATATATATATATATATATATATATATATATAGCAAAGTTTAAACACTGTATCCGTGTTCTAATAATATGTTATAGGAAACTTTCAATTTTTCCAATTTTAGTGGGCTTCCTACAATATATATATATATATATATATATATATATATATATATATATATATATATATATATATATATATATATATATATATATATATAGATAGATATATATATATATCTATCTATATATATATATATATATATATATAATTATATAGATAGATAGATAAATATATATATCTATCTATCTATATATATATATATTATATATATATATATATATATATGTATATAGATATATATATATATATATATATATATATATATATATATATATATATATATATATATATATATATAGATATGCCACGGAGGCGAATGAAAAAGCGACAACTTACGAGATCTTTCCTTAAGACCGAAAGATCTCGGCAGTTCTCGCTTTTTTCATTTTCCTCCGTGGCATTACCTTTATTTACATAGCATCATGTTTTACATATTTCGCGATCAAGTTATTATCTATATGTATATATACATACTTATATATATATATATATAATATTATGTATATATACACATATACTATTATTTATATTTGAGATAATTATGTAAGTCCATAGCCACAGCTTAGAGTTCCGTATAACATTATAAGGCTCTATTATAGAAAGGGAGCACTTTAGGGTTATGTGCATAATGCTGAATAATGTGATGTGGCAATATTAATTCTGGTTTTCATATACAGTATTTATAACACAAGCATTATAAAAATGTGATAATGTACAGAGAAAATTAGGGACTGGAAGGGTCATTCCCCCTTTACAAAGGACATGGTTTCTGTAATTATGTGCAACATGCATTGATAAGCTTTTAGCTAGATTTGTTGGCACAATGCTATAATCATTTCATTGCCATTCAGGAATAAGCTTGGAGGTTAGCTAAAGGAAAAAAAATAGTTATCAGAATATAGCTAAAGGGAAAGATATAGTTATCAGAACTGCACTAAAGGGTAAGAAATATTATCAGAACTGAGCTAAAGGGAAAGGTATAGTTATCAGAATTACACTAAAAGGTAAGATATTGTTATCAGAATTGAGCTAAATCGGAAGAAATAGTTATCAGAATTGACCTAAAGAGAAAGATATAATAATCAGAATTGAGCTTAAGGGAAAGTTATAGCTATCAGAATTGTACTAAAGGGTAAGCTATAGTTATCATAACTGCAATAAATGGTAAGATATAATTATCAGAATATAGCTAAAGGGAGAAGTATAGTTATCAGAATTTCACTAAAGGGAAAGATATAGTAACGAGAATTTAGCTAAAAGGTAAGATATAGTTATCAAGATTCAGCATAAGGGTAAGATATAGTTATTAGAATTGAGCTAAAGGGAAATACATAGTTATCAGAATTGCACTGAACAGAAAGATATAGTTATTAGAATTTAGCTATGGAAAAGATATAATCATCAGAATTTAGTTTAATGGAAAGATATAGTTATCAGAATTGAACTAGAGAAGGCTATAATTATCAGAATTGAGCTAAATAGAAAGATACAGTTAATCTAGTTATCAGAATTTAACTAAAAGGAAAGATACAGTCATCACAATTGAGCCAAAGGGAGAGAAATAGTTATCAGAACTGAGCTAAAGGGAGATATAGCTTTAAGGTAGTCAGATTTGAGCTAAAGTGAAAGATATAGCTCAGAATTGAGCTAAAGTGAAAGATATAGTTTATCAGAATTGAACTAAAGGGAAAGATATAGTTATCAAAGAATTTACTAAAGGGAGGAATAAAGTACTGAGCTAAAGTGATAGATATAGTTATCAGAATTTAGCTGAAGGGAGAGACATAGCTATCAGAATTGACCTAAAAGGAAAAATATGGTTATCAGAAAGCCACTGACTCGGTTGCCACTAAACAGTCACGGAAACCTTATAGATCTGTATCGAATAACATCACGTAGAAGGAGAAATGTAATTTAATTGCAAATCTGAAGACAAATTGTAAGTCGCTATCACTACCATTATTCGTGTTAAAGGTACCTCAGATGGATGTCTGATTTTGCATTTTGATCTTTCTGAATTACTTAGAGCAACTTTGATGAAGAACTTT
>NC_087209.1:78900375-78912079 GCF_015104395.2 Macrobrachium nipponense
TAACCTAACCTTAGGGCATGGCAAAAAAAAAAAAAAAAAAAAAAAAAAGAAAGAAAGGGGGCTGGTGAAACACAATACTCTGTTTTTTTTTCCAACTGTCCACCCACCTGTGGTCCTTGCGCATGACAACACTGCGCCCCTGCTTTAAATAGTTACGCTATGTGTAAGTTTTAGTAAATAAAAGGATATCTGGGTGTACATTTACGACTGAAAAGTGTTTCAATAATTTACTGTATGCGAATTACACCGTTAATATTCGAAATAGGATATTGTTATTATTGGTTGAATGTAAGCTGTCTTTTCGGGGTGGCGAATGGAACAGCCAGACGCAGTGGCGGAAAATTGCTTCTTTCACTGTTCACTACGGCAAGATGTCACCTTTATTGGACCACACCTACTCTGCGGCTAAGCTACGTGTTACTTCATTACACGTAAGTATATCAGTATTCACTTTTTAACTTTTACAAAGTGTGTTTTAGCCAGATACGATATGACGTAACTTGGTTTAACATCTGTTTAATGGCAATTCTGCGTCTGGCTGTTCATTCGCCACCCCGAAAAGGCAGCTTACATTCAACAATAATAGCAATATCCTATTTCGAATATTAACGGTGTAATTCGCATACAGTAAATTATTAAAACACTTTTCTGTTGCAAATGTACACCCAGATATCCTTTTATTTACTAAAACGTACACATAGCATACTTTTCAAAGCCAGGGGACGCAGTGTTGCCATGCGTGAGGACCACAGGCGGGTGGACAGATGAAAAAAACATTTGCAACGCCCGGAACCACACACTATAAATACTACCCAGTAGTACGTATAGGATGACTGAGACAGAAAAAAATAATAATACATAATAAAATGATAAGGAAGATGTATTTTGAATCCAATATATTTAGTCATCATAATGAATAAGTCCGAAATGCAAAATTAGATATATATACTGTGGATGGTAACGATCATAATGACATACCTTTTAATTTGGTGTGAAACCCATTCGTCGTTCGAGAGCCTGAATATCTTTTTTTTATTATTATTATTAAGTTCTACTCTGCTGACTAGATTTTTAAAACTACGTAGAGCAAATGCAGTGGAAACAATGCGAGTCTACTTTTTAAATTTCTGTATTATTGTTCCTTCTCATTCTATCTCCATTTGTCCATTATTATAGAGAAATATTATGGAAAGGGAAGGGGAGGGATATATGAAAAATAATTACGTTTTAAATCTTGCCGACAGTTGCACTAATTAATCAGTGCTCTTTACATCATTTCCGTGTATGTGGGTGTGTGTGCGCACTCACAAGAGAGAGAGAGAGAGAGAGAGAGAGAGAGATAGAGAGATAGAGAGAGAGAGAGAGATAGAGAGAGAGAGAGAGAGAGAGAACTCTCATCACGTCCCGTTATGTATTACGCCCCGTGTGACGTTACCGTGTGACAAGTGGCAAAATCCAGTACCCTGTTACGACTATCGTGAATCAACGTAGTCCTACTTTATGGATCAAGTGGGGTGTTTATAATATATGAAAGCAAATCTCGCTGTCTGGATACTCGGTTTCAATGCGTCTGCGCTTCATGGCATATACGGTTTTAACAACTGTTTGATATTGATCGACATCCAGTATAATATTCATTCATAGTTGATCTTTCAATGAGTTGTTGTATCAATCCAGCAGGAATAAAAATTTTTTTTTTTTTTTTATTTTCGCTTAAAGTTAACGTTTATATTGATCATTATCAGAGGAGAGAGAGAGAGCGAGAGAGAGAGAGAGAGAGAGAGCGAGAGTATAAACATGACTGTTTGGTAAGGATTTCCAAGATGAGGCTACGAGCTGAATACCTGCAATATGTAAATATGCGGACCCAGTCCCTCTACGTCTTGGGGCTTTTAACCTAGTAATATTGATAATAAATTATATATCAAATATCGTTCTTATTTTGAATACTTATTTTAGATGAGGCTACCGCCTTTTATACGATAGCCGTAATAACCTTTTGTTATAACATATAATTGATTTTATTCTAACATTATTTATAACAAGTAATTCTCTTTGTGCCAAATTTTACGACCATTTATAAATACTCTACGTTGAAAAGACCGTCGGACTAACAACAAATAATATATCTTTGCTAAATTTCGCTCTGTTTTTAAAGAACATTATAATGTAAAGTTAATAAAATGATAGAGAATGCGGATGAAATAATCATATTGTGGGCAATAAATAATGATCGGACACTACTCAGTTAAGGCGAAGGACGATGCCATGTCACTGCATCGTAGTTGTAAAGATATATAACATTGATCTACTGGAAAAAACATATTAAAACTATAATTATATATAATAGGAAGCAAACGTTAAACTATGAATTAAAGACCAGTTGTTTTCTCAATCATTTTTGGGCCAATGCACCTTTCCATATGTCAGAATGTCATTTGGCCCCCTTTTCAAAATTGTCTACCTCAAAAGGTGATTTCCGAATAATATGCAACAAAATACTAACAAAAACACACAAGCTAGTGGAGAGAAAGCCCGGCGTGACCTCTCAGTACTGTGGACAGATGCCCACTGAGTTTTGTGTGGTCCTAGAGCCAGTTTCAGCCTGCCAATCTGTGGTCCACAAATTCCCCCGAAACTCTGAAATTCTCGCCCTAGGGATGAATTACCCCCTAGAACCACTGTTCTAGACATTTTTAAATGATTGTCTCGTGGATCAAGTTGTAAACTTAAAAAAGCTACGTCTACGACTACCCGTAGGAGAGCAGATTATATAGAGATCAGCACTTGCTGCATAGAAAATCTTATCTGTATAATCAGTGATGAGAGAGCTCCATATCAGTGTCAGGTCTGATTCAGATTCTACAAATAGTTGAGTGACATTGCTAAGAGTGAGGAAAAACGCTGTTTGAAAGATGGTGTTAGTTTGGTAGATTTTAGATGACGTGGATAGTATCTATTATTATTATTATTATATATTTTTTTTTTTTTTTGCTCTATCACAGTCCTCCAATTCGACTTGGTGGTATTTATAGTGTGGGGTTCCGGGTTGCATCCTGCCTCCTTAGGAGTCTATCACTTTTCTTACTATGTGTGCCGTCTCTAGGATCACACTCTTCTGCATGAGTCCTGGAGCTACTTCAGCGTCTAGTTTTTCTAGATTCCTTTTCAGGGATCTTGGGATCGTGCCTAGTGCTCCTATGATGATGTATGATGATGATGATGATGATGATGATGATGATGATGATGATGATGATGATGATAATTATTATTATTATTATTATTATTATTATTATTATTATTCAGTAGGTAAGACCTATTTATATGGAACAAACCCACAAAGGCCACTGAATGGATATTCAAGCTTCCAAAGAATATGGGGTTCACTGGGGTAAGAAATTAAAAGAAATAAAGTGAAATACAGAAACAAGAAATCCCACTTATCAAAAAAGAGATAAAACCATTTGATTCAATTAACAAATTAATAAGTAAAAAAAATATTAAAAAGCAATTCGAAATAGTAATAGGATAGTAATGTCTGAATTTTCGTTTGAACTTCTCAAGTTCCAGTTGGATGACTTCCTCTGGAAGGCAGTTCCATATTCCAGTGTTGAGGAATAAAGGAACTTCTGGAACTGATAAGTTCTACAGCAAGGGACATTTACTTCATATAGTGCTGAAGGGGATCCGGGATAAATTGTTAATGCGAACTATCTCTGTTGAAGTACAGAACTTTTGAAAAAGTGATAAACAAGAGACTATCCGCCGATGGTCCAAGTCATAACTGCTTCTGTTAGGAACAGATACCTACCACCGCGAACCACTCAGTCTAAAAGAGATGATTCTCTGGCACTGCAGAAGCAGACATTAGCGATAAGAGCATTCCAGCAAAGGAAGGACAAATGACCTAAAACAGGATACATTGATTTTATATGTTATGAGGTCTTTCGAACAATACCTAACTTTCGTGGGGCATTTGCTAAATCTTTCTCAACCGTTAGATGTAAGTCGAAAGTTACCGCTAGAACAAAAGTTAGAGCTTCAGATTTATTCAGCAAAGTTCCATCCGTCCACTTCTAGAATTGAAACCTGAAGATTGGTTTGTGATGTCCTAATTCGAGGTTCCGTGATAGATTAGAGACTGAAGTGTGAAATTTTTTCACTGACTTTATTAGCCTAAAAGTTAAGGAAAAAAAAATTACAGAGTAATAACATTTCTCAAAGTCTATCATTCCCTGCTATTGACGCAGAATACAATCACTGATTCTCATTCCCCGCCCCTAGGGGATTAGTGCCGTCAGTGCACTTCTGCAGTGCACTGTAGGCATTACCACTTGAGGTTCTTTGCAGCGTGCCTTCGGCCCCTAGACGCAAACACCTTTCGTTCCTTTTACTGTAACTCCTTTCACATTATCTTACTTCCCACCCTCTCCTAACGATTGATTCAATGAGCAAATGCGAGGTTTTCCTCCTGTTACACCCTTTCAAAACCTTTTTTACTGTCAGTTTCCGTTTCAGCGCTCAATGACCTCGTGGGTCCCCAATGCTTTGGCCTTTGGCCTAACCTCTATATCCAGTTCAATTCAATTTAATTCAATACTCATTCTACAAACGGGCAATCAGAGAGGAAGTCACTATTAGTTGCTGCATTATAGAAGCCTTTGAAAAGAAAATGCTCTTCTAAATTTTGCGTCATTAAAATTGAAAGACTTTTAACTCAATTCAGCGCTGAATTGAATGACCACACATTAATTAGAAATGAAAAAAGATTTCTTTGTTTATTATTGTCTTGCTGAGTTATGAGCTGGTATTAACTCTCCAACAGATTACAAAGGCACTATACATGTATGCATATATCTATATCTACATCTATACCTATATATATATATATATATATATATATAATATATATATATATATATATATATATATATATGATATACTAAAGTTGAAGGCGGTTGCTTAAAACCAGATGAGCATTATCGGAAGAAGGAGAGATCCCGAAATCCTTTTAACGTGATTTATTTACCCTGACGTTTCAGGACCATGTTTCCCATTAAAAGAACAACAGAATTAAAGAAGACTCGGATTTAAAACACATGATAAAAAGTTATTTCTTAACACGAAGAAATGCAAAGGGAGGTGCAAGAGAAGGGAACAATAATTACCAGGTAGTGCTGAAGGCAAAAGCTGTGACAGTCAGGATCCGTTCCTACGGGCTGCTCTATGAGGAAGAGCCCGTGATGGTTGGCATAAGGCCAGCTTAATCTTCAACAACAACAGGGTGTTTTACCGTTTTGGTTTCTAACGGAAAACTCAAGAAAGGTACAGAGGAGTTGACGTGGACTGAACATTTGATTGAGGAACCAGTTTGTTTAATAAAAAGAGATTCGAGTATTGCCAATTGGTGTTCGTTTGGAGCTTTGCCTATTATTTTGAAATCCTTGTAATTAATATTGTATTTAGATTTTTTCCCATGGTCTCTAATACAGGGATTTCGGGGGTTAATAGTTTGACGCCCGTACGATAGTTAACTACCACGAGGACAATCCAGTGTTAAACTTTGGCAACGACCTCTGAGTGGAACCCCACGTACTTCCAAGGTCGCATATGGGGCAATTAAACAAATATATGACTCTAGAGGTGATAAAGGAAGCAGACTCACTTTATAATTAAACAAAGACTTGATGGTCATTGGATTACAGGGAGCTAGTTTTAAATCGACTGCCGGCTGGTGTTTGCTTATCAATTCTTGATAAAAATGTCTATCATAAATGAAGGGGACACTAGCGTAGAAAGGTAGTTTAGGTACCGTTGGTATTTCAAAATTGTGGGTGGAAGATATTATTTAGCAATTTTCGCGCTGAAAATAACATTGAAATTATGTGTTTAATTTTTCATTAACAAGATACTTAGGACTAAGATTCTGGAAGAAATTTACCTACAAGTGTCATCGCAGATGGAAACGAAATATAGAAATCAAAGAAAAGTGGAACTGATTTGAGTTTACAGACAGGCCTTTACATTACACTTTCGCCTCCAGATTTTAAGATATAATAAGTAATGCATGTTTCAGCATTTTTTTCAAGATAAGGAAACTACTTTGCATGTACGATTCCGTCATTACCACAGGCATAGAACAACTAAAGCATGATGCGATAACTTTCTTGCTAGGATTCATCTGGTGTTATTCTACAGATACTGAACATTCTCAAAGCTATACGTCCCAGAGATGGATTCAAACTCTGAATATACGCATATCAGATAGGAAAAGTCAAAATACAGTTTTGGAGTAAGACTGAAAAGTTGCTCAAATTTCGATGACGAAAGAGCAAAAATTAAAACCGTAACCACTGAATAAAACCCCAGTCCATAATTTAGAGGTAAAGTGCTCCGGGAAATCTCTCATCAGGCTGCATTTTGTGGCTCTTATGAACGGGCAATACTCTCTGGGCTGCATTTCATTGGGCCAAGTATTCATGAAAATTAATATCAATCTGAAGCCATTTTATGAAAAGGAAATGCCTCTCAATATTTTTTTCTTTGCCATTGCAATTAATTTCTCCTTTATGGATTTCTATTTCAAATTATATGGCAAGCCTTTCAAATTAACATTCATGAAAAAAAATGCAGTCCGCATAATGTTCCACATAATGATAGAGGAACGACATAATAAAGGTTTGATTAACCAAACAAAAACTTCTTTCAGTTTTCTGAAGGTTGAAAAAGAAACCCACAAAATTACTGTGTATAAATAAAATGTAGCTACTTATAAGTAAACACGTTATACACAGTTATTTTGTGGGTTTCTTTTCCAAGGTTTGATTATTAGAGAAAAGCGCACAACAATTCTTGAACGTCATTTCACACCTCGAATGAAAATATCACATCATCTGGACTCTCTTAATTTTATGATTCATCCCAATAAAGACATGTTTTAATCGGAGGAAATTTGTCAAAGCTACATTTAAAAAAAAAAGTCAGATTGCAAATGATTTTTTTATTACGTGATATCCGGCGAAAGAATGATAAAGATGTTTGAGGAATAATATTTGATATGAAGATATGCGTTTCAAATATCAAATTTTGATTCATTATTTCCATGAAGCCCAACCAACGTTTATATATATATATATATATATATATATATATATATATATATATATATATATATATATATATATATATATAATGCACTGCATGATACCACTCATAAAATTATTTCATATTTCAGTCTTAAAGTTGAAAGTCCAAATTTCATGCTAATCTCTAAATGTTTTACAACTCACGTAACCCTTTATTTTTTCTAATTTGAATTACATAAAGAGTCAATTATTAATACCGATGGTGTGAAACATAGAGAACATAACATTTTGGGGTTCAAACTCAGCGAAGGATCATTATGCAGTTCTAAAATTAGGAGAAAATGAAAGTGAACAACGGTATGATACAGAGGTTGAATATAATAAATATACGAGCTTAACTAGATGTTGAAAGGCCATGCGGCAACAGTTCTGATTTACTTGTAGCATACTGGTATATATTCCCCAGGACACATACACTCAAACTAAGATAGAAGCTCTTATTTCTCAAGTTGACAACAGGCCCTATTCTTAGACGAGTGTAAAAAAATCATGGAGTTAAATACATTTGAAGAAAAACTATATATAGTGATCAGTTATCAAGAAAAACAAAGAAAGTTGACAGACTTTAGAAAACTAGCGCTCCACCGATAACCCCCCTCTCTGTCTCTCTCATTCTTTTTTCAACAAAAAGACGAAGTGCAACCTTGTTATAAAATTTAATCTAGGTAGTTTGCAGAGATAAAAAAATTATCTTGGGCTTTAAAAACGTGTTCTTAAGAAAATTTACTTAATGGATAAATATTTTTTATAGTATTGGTTGGTTGGTTATGGTTACTACTGAAACAAGATAATGGAGTAAAAGACGACGAAACAAGTGATACTCGGCGATACCAAACGATGGTATGTTCTTTAATAGTCTCCCTCCCCCTTTTTAAACATCTTTTGAGTCGTGTTCTATGAAACATTAACGTTTTCTATGAAGGCAACGGAACTGATCACTATAAACTATTCTATCTTTCGATATCAGTAACATTTAAACATTTTCCTAATACAAGGACAAGTTAACATTAATTCTATTAAAGTAACAATTACAGATAATTAATAATAATAATAATATAATAATAATAATAATAATAATAATAATAATAATAATAATAATAATAATAATAATAATAATAATAATATATTAATAAGAGGGGAAGACAACCACCCAGAAATTCCTGAAGCCGAACCAAGTAAGAGACTCTGGGAAAACATATGGACAATCCGGTATCACACAACAAACATGCAACATGGCTCCAGGAAGTCAGGAAGAAGAAACAGGGAGAATTAAAAACAAAGATTCACAGACATCACGACAGACACAGTCAGACACCAAACTAAAGAAAATGCCAAACTGGAAAGCCCCAGGTCCCGATGAAGTCCATGGATACTGGCTCAAAACTTCAAGGCCCTACACCCACGAATAGCAGTAACAACTCCAGCATTGTATCTCAATCACCAAGCACCCAAATGGATGACCACAGGAAGAACATCCTTAGTACAAAAAGACAAGAGTAAGGGAAATATAGCCAGTAACTACAGGCCTATCACCTGCCTACCAATAATGTGGAAGTTACTAACAGGTATCATCAGTGAAAGGCTATACAACTACCTAGAGGAGAAACAACCACCATCCCCCACCAACAGAAAGGCTGCAGAAGGAAGTGTAGGGGCACAAAAGACCAGCTCCTCATAGACAAAATGGTAATGAAGAACAGTAGGAGAAGGAAAACCAACCTAAGCATGGCATGGATAGACTATAAGAAAGCCTTCGATATGATACCACACACATGGCTAATAGAATGCCTGAAAATATATGGGGCAGAGGAAAATACCATCAGCTTCCTCAAAAATACAATGCGTAACTGGAATACAATACTTACAAGCTCTGGAATAAGACTAGCAGAGGTTAATATCAGGAGAGGGATCTTCCAGGGCGACTCACTGTCCCCCACTACTCTTCGTAGTAGCCATGATTCCCAATGACAAAAGTACTACAGAAGATGGATGCCGGGTACCAACTCAAGAAAAGAAGGCAACAGAATCAACCATCTGATGTTCATGGACGACATCAAGCTGTATGGTAAGAGCATCAAGGAAATAGATACCCTAATCCAGACTGTAAGAAATTGTATCTGGGGACATCAGGATGGAGTTTGGAATAGAAAAATGCGCCTTAGTCAACATACAAAAAGCAAAGTAACGAGAACTGAAGGGATCAAGCTACCAGATGGGAGCAACATCAAACACATAGATGAGACAGGATACAAATACCTGGGAATAATGGAAGGAGGGGATATAAAACACCAAGAGATGAAGGACACGATCAGGAAAGATATATGCAGAGACTCAAGGCGATACTCAAGTCAAAACTCATCGCCGGAAATATGATAAAAATCCCCATAAACACATGGGCAGTGGCCAGTAATCAGATACAGCGCAGGAATAGTCGAATGGACGAAGGCAGAATCCGCAGCATAGATCAGAAAACCAGGAAACATATGACAATACACAAAGCACTACACCTAAGAGCAAATATGGACAGACTATACATAACACGAAAGGAAGGAGGGAGAGGACTACTAAGTATAGAGGACTGCGTTTAACATCGAAAACAGAGCACTGGGGCAATATCTAAAAACCAGTGAAGACGAGTGGCTAAAGAGTGCATGGGAAGAAGGACTAATAAAAGTAGACGAAGATCCAGAAAATATACAGAGACAGGAGAAAGACAGAAAGAACAGAGGACTGGCACAACAAACCAATGCACGGACAATACATGAGACAGACTAAAGACTAGCCCAGCGAGACAATGGCAATGGCTACAGAGGGGAGAGCTAAAGAAGGAAACTGAAGGAATGATAACAGCGGCACAAGATCAGGCCCTAAGAACCAGATATGTTCAAAGTACGATAGACGGAAATAACATCTCTCCCATATGTAGGAAGTACAATACGAAAAATGAAACCATAAACCACATGAGCAAGTGAATGCCCGGCACTTGCACAGAACCAGTACAAAAAGAGGCATGATTCAGTGGCAAAAGCCCTCCACTGGAGCCTGTGCAAGAAACATCAGCTACCTTGCAGTAATAAGTGGTACGAGCACAAACCTGAGGGAGTGATAGAGAACGATCAGGCAAAGATCCTCTGAACTATGGTATCAGAACGGATAGGGTGATACGTGCAAAACAGACCAGACGTGACGTTGATTGACAAAGTCAAGAAGAAAGTATCACTCATTGATGTCGCAATACCATGGGACACCAGAGTTGAAGAGAAAGAGAGGGAAAAAAAATGGGATAAGTATCAAGATCTGAAAATAGAAATAAGAAGGATATGGGATATGCCAGTGGAAATCGTACCCATAATCATAGGAGCACTAGGCACGATCCCAAGATCCCTGAAAAGGAAATCTAGAAAACTAGAGGCTGAAGTAGCTCCAGGACTCAATGCAAGAAAGAGTGTGATTCCTTAGAAAACGGGCACACATAGTAAGAAGAGTGGATGGACTCCTAAGGGGGCAAGGATGCAACCCGGAACCCCACACTATAAATACCACCCATCGAATTGGAGGACTGTGATAGAGCAAAAAAAAAAAAAAAAAAAAAAAAAAAAAAAAAAAAAAATAATAATAATAATAATAATAATAATAATAATAATAACAAGAATTTCAATAGAGTTGATAAGAATGTCGTATTCTAGATAGAATAATAAAACGCTGTTGCAACGATTCCTTCGTTTTGTTTTACACTGCCTAACATTCTTTAGACTTTAAAGCCATGCTAAACTAATTATAAAAACGTGACTGTAAGCTGTTTTTTCAGCATTTTCCTTTTTTATGCACACCAATGCTCCTCTTCCCCATTGCCACAAACATATTGCCTAATGAGTTTGGGTCGAAAAAGATAATCGGTCGCACGGACATCTCACTTGGAGGCTGTCCATTAAATATATATTCTTCTTTCTGTGATGACATCCCTTTTATATACGGAATATAATTTAGAAAATGGTACAACATTAGCCCCATGATTTACTTGTCATTTCTTCTGTACATTAACATTGTGTTGTCAAAGTTTATTCAATAATTTTTTGACAGCCATGTTTCCCCTCGTCCTTTTGATAAACGCACCTTTTGCTGTCTACTGATCTGCTATCTAAAGCTCATTAATTTTCCCTGACATAAGACTCCGCTGAATATTTGTAACGCATAATGAACACTCCAGGAACAAGTTTTCCGTTTGTAGATAGTAGTCCCATTTCAAAATAAACATTGAAAAATTGATAACCCATAAACTCACCCTACTAGACTTCATTACAGGGCACTCATTCCTAAACAAACTTACAGCCCTAAGAGAACAACCTATGAAACAACAGACTGTTTCTACCAAAACCACCATGAATTATCTCCTCCCGACCGCTTCCTTCACCTACCCCAACCCTTCCCATCTTTACCTATACAATCACCCACCCAATCCCCAAGACCACTGCCCCACCCCTATGCTTATTACACTGAAACCACTACAACATCAAACGAAACACAAAACCAAGCAGACAACAACAACAATCTTTGTGCAG